>NC_133657.1:31447586-31747586 GCF_009905375.1 Apium graveolens | reverse complement strand
GGCTGAGAAGTTCGTCGGTTTCGGGTGAACTCGACGTGAACTTAAAATCACAACACCCTTCGATTCACGAATCCTCTGTTAACGAGCTATATACCAATCGATGCGAATTTCATAAGGAACACAACCCACTATATATCAACAGCTAATAACCCCTAGATCAAAAAGCCCTAAATTTCAATTAAGAACATTCATACGGGTTATAAACCCTAATTTCAAAATTCAAAAATCAAACTCAATTTTGAACATGTTATTGAACTCCAAATCAGTCATATAATATATCAAAATCATCAGGAAAACAATCTCTACAACATGCAATCATCAAATCATTCAAACAATCATCCGAACAAAAATTCATATTTTTAATTAAAATAATTTGAAAATAATAAAAATTATAGAAAAATAACCTTGATTTCTGCAGGTGATGGATCACAGATTCTGAAAGTACTCCTTAAGACCTTCGATTTGGTTACTCGAGCTTTCCAAACAGAGATCACTAACACCTCGATTTGTTGGTTTGATTTTCAGAAAGGTTTATGAATATATGAATTTTCTCTGTAAAAACTATATAATTACTGTTTGCAAATGATTTTCTGTATGAAATAAAATACGGTAAAGGCTATTTATAATTACGGAAAATTAGTATCCCGCTGGATCATTCCGGATATAAAATGGTACGTTTATTTATAAAAACTGATCCAAACGGTACCGGTTTTCGGGATAATTATCCAAATCAGTACAATTTGTACTGCGGTCTTGGTCTTAGCGCCTGGTTACACGTATTACGAGGTGATAATTGTGATAGTTTAATAAAAGATCCCGTTTATCAAAAATACGAGTTTTATTGATTTACCGAAACGAATAATGTATCGAAAATGTTGCGCCGGGACCCGCACAGGACAACCCGTACTCCGGATCGAAAAAGTTGAAACATGGAAAATGCTCGAAATATTGCAATTGGGTTAGGAAGGAGTTCTCGGAAGAGTTTCGGGTTATAAAAACATAAAAACAGATGACGTCGGTTGGTTCCCGATTGTATAAAATAGTTTTTAAATACTTGGAAAAAGATTTTATAAAATTCATATATTTCCTATAAAATCATAAATCAACATAAAAATAAATAGGAAGATATGACAATTATTTATATTTTATTTTGGACATTTAAAAATTAAAATACTCAATTGATATTATTTTTAAACATCCAAACACATTTAACACTTAACAAATAATTCCCAGAATAAATACTAAACATACATAATAATTATTTATTAGCAAAATAATTATACGGTATATCCCAGATATTACATCCTTCCCCCTTAAAAGGCATCTGTCCTCAGAATCTCCAAAGAAAACAAATGAGGGTACTTTTCTTTCATATCACTTTCTAACTCCCAGGTTGACTCTTCAACCTTTGGGTTTCTCCACAATACTCTTACTAACTTTACCACTTTATTTCTTATTACTTTCTCTCTTTCCTCTAGAATCTCTATCGGACTCTCTACATATGACAAATCTGCCTGAAGTTCTATTGGCTCATATTCTATTACATGCCTGGAGTCTGGATTATACTTCTTAAGCATCGATACGTGAAAAACATTGTGAATGTGCTCCATGTGCGGAGGTAACGCCAACTAGTAAGCTACTTTGCTAACGCACTTTAAAATCTCAAAAGGTCCAACATATCTTGGGCTCAGTTTTCCTTTCTTTCCAAATCTCGTCAATCCCTTCCACGGTGATACTTTCAGTAATACCAAATTTCCTTCTTCGAATTCCATATTTTTCCTTGATTGATCTGCATACTTCCTTTGACGGTCTTGTGCTTCTATCAATCTCTTATGGATAACTTCAACAACTTCCTTCATCTGTTGTACTAATTCAGGTCCAAGTATTTTGCGTTCTCCTACTTCGTCCCAATATAAAGGAGATCGACATTTGCGTCCATAAAGAGCTTCATAGGGTGGCATTCCAATACTAGCGTGATAACTGTTGTTGTAAGCAAATTCTACCGAGGGTAAATGCTCGTCCCAACTTCCTTTGAAATCAATAGCACAAACACGTAACATATCTTCGATTGTCTGGATCGTTCACTCACTCTGGCCGTCCATCTGTGGATGGTAAGCCGTACTCATATTCAATCTCGTTCCCAAACATTCTTGAAAACTCTTCCAAAATCTTGAATTAAATCTCGGATCTCGATCAGATACGATAGACACAGGAACTCCATGACGAACTACAATTTCTTTCAAGTATATATGGACTAACCTGTCGAGTGAAAATCTTTCATTTATAGGCAGAAAATGAGCTGACTTGGTAAGTCTATCCACTATAACCCAGATGGCATCATGATTAGCTTTTGTCCTTGGTAATCCAACTATGAAATCCATGGCAATATGCTCCCACTTCCACTCTGGAATCTCCAATGGTTATAATAATCCACTTGGTCTCTGATGCTTTGCTTTAACTCTCTGACATGTATAACATTTGCTAACCCATTTCACAATTTCCCTCTTCATATCTGGCCACCGATAATTTTCCTTTAAATCTCTGTACGTCTTGGTACTCCCTGGATGGATTGAATACTTTGAACTATGAGCTTCCTGTAAAATTTCAATCTTCAACACCGTTACTGGTGGAATCCAAATTCTAGAAGAAAACCTAAGAATACCTTGATTGTCCTTTTGCGTGCATAATTCTTCACCTACCAAATGATTTATGTCCTGATCCATTACTTCTTCTTGACACTTCTTTATCTTCTCTAACAACTCCGGCTGGAAAGTCATATTATACACTTTTGCTTCATCAGGCTTGCAAATTCTAATCTCCAATTCTAATTTCTGAAATTCCTTATATATCTCTTCAGGTACTGATAATACATTTAACTTTTCTTTCCGACTTAACACGTTCGCTACAACATTTGCTTTACCGGGATGATAGTTAATCGTGCAGTCGTAGTCCTTAATCAACTCTAACCACCCCCTCTGTCTCATATTAAACTCCTTCTGTGTGAATATGTACTTCAAGCTTTTATGATCCGTGTATATCTCGTATTTTTCTCCATATAGATAATGTCTCCAAATTTTCAAAGAAAAAACTATGGCTGCTAGTTCCAAATCATGAGTAGGATATTTTTGTTCGTGTGGTTTCAGTTGCCTTGACGTATACGCAATCATCTTATCGTGTTGCATCAGAACGCATCCCAGTCTTTTATGAGAAGCATCGCTATAGATTACGAAATTTCCTTGATCATCTGGAAGTGACAAAACAGGTGCCTTGATTAATTTTCACTTCAATTCCTGAAAACTTTCTTCACATTTATAGTTCCATACAAACTTTTCATTCTTTCGTGTAAGCTTCGTTAATGGTGTTGCAATCCTTGAGAAATTTTGAACGAAATGACGATAATATCCCGCCAATCCCAAGAAGCTTCTTACTTCTGTTGGTGTTCTCGGTCTTTCCCAATTTGTAATTGCCTCAATCTTTGTTGGGTCCACTTTGATCCCTTCATTACTGACTATGTGTCCTAAGAACTGAACTTCCTGTAGCCAAAATTCACACTTCAAGAATTTAGCATATAATTTCTTTTTCCTTAAAATCTCCAAAGATGTTCTTAAATGTTCTGCATGATCCTCTTCCGTCTTTGAATATATCAAAATATCGTCTATAAACACAATAACAAACTTGTCCAAGTATCCCTTGAAAATTCTGTTCATCAGGTCCATAAACGTTGTCGGGGCATTGGTCAATCCAAAAGACATCACTAAAAATTCAGAATGTCCATACCTTGTTCTGAAAGCTGTATTTGGTATATCTTCTGGCTTAATCTTTAGTTGATGATATCCTGATCTCAAATCGATCTTGGAGAAGTACTTGGCTCCTTTCAATTGGTCAAACAAATCATCAATTCTAGGTAACGGATACTTGTTCTTGATTGTAAGCTTGTTGAGCTCCCTATAGTCGATGCACAGTCTCATGCTTTGATCCTTCTTCTTGACAAATAGTACCGGTGCTCCCCACGGGGATACACTGGGTCTGATTACTCCTTTCTCTAGCAACTCTTGCAATTGCTTTGCTAGTTCCTTCATCTCAACGGGCGCCATTCTGTATGGGGCCTTGGATACTGGTTCCGTTCCAGGTGCTAAGTCGATTGCAAATTCAATATCTCTATCTGGAGGAAGTCTTGGTAACTCATCGGGAAACACGTCTGGAAATTCATTAACTACTGGAATATCTTCAAGTTTTGTTGGCTCCTGACTTCTATCAATCACATATGCAACAAAATGCTCGCATCCTTGTCGTAGTAACTTTTTGGCTTGAATCATCGTTAAGAACTTCTTTGCTTGCTTCTGGCCCTTGAACATTACTATCCTCTCGTCTGGCGTCTTCACCCTTATCTTCTTATTTCGACAATCTATCTGGGCATCGTGCTTAGATAACCAATCCATTCCTAAGATAACGTCAAATTCCCCTAACTTAAATGATATCAAATCTACACAAAACTTACTACCAGAAATCTCAATCTCACAATTTCCACAAACTTGATTAATAGATACACGTTCTTGATTTGCCAATTCTACAGTCATTATTTCATTAAATACTCAACTGGACAATTTAACATACCAACAAAATCTTGTGAGACAAACGATCGAGTTGCTCCCGAATCTATTAACACTTTGGCATATGAAGAATTCACATTAAGCGTACCTGCCACGACATCAGTATCCTAGATAGTGTCCTTCATAGACATATCGAAAACTCTAGCCCTTGGAGTCTCATTTACTACTGGGGTAGATTCCATAATTCTCAACGCATTACTGACTGGGGCTGGTGTCTTGCAATCCCTGGCTATATGTCCTGGATTTCCACATTTAAAGCATGTAAATCCAATAGCTGGAACCTTAACTGCTGGATTCCGGATAGGCTGATCCTTATTTGCTGGCTCTCTCGCTGGCTGATTTTGGCACTCCCTCGAATAGTGCCCTTTCTGATTACACTTGAAATAAACTACATTCAACTTGTTACAAACTCCCCCATATTTCTTCCCACATACCTGACAATCTGGAAAAGTTAACATTAACTAATTCGGCTGATTCATATTGACTGGACGGTTGCCCTGGCCTCCGTCGCTTGTATTTTGCCTCCAGAAATTAAAATTTCTCCCTGACTGAAACTTGCCCTTCTTAAAATTTAGAAACTTCCCTGATTGTGACTGACCTTCATTCCCTTCAAATTTCCTTTTCTTACTTTCTTTTTCCTTCTGTGACATCTCACTCTCTCTCTGCAATCATGGCCTTCTGTACAACTCCTGTATAGGTATCCAATTCAAAAATGGCTACCTTCCCTCTGATCCATGGCTTCAGACCTTGCTGGAATATTTTAGCCTTCTTCCTGTCAGTATCCACATATGACGGCACATACATTGACAACTCTTCAAACTTACTCTCATAATCTGCCACCGACATATTTACTTGCTTTAACTCTAAAAACTTCAGCTCCATCTGGTCCTGAACAAACTTGGGAAAATATTTTTCTAAAAATAATTCCTTGAACCTCTCCCAAGTAATAACATTTATACCTTCCAATGTCTTCACAGTCTCCCACCAATAGGTGGCCTCATTCTTCAAATAATAACTCGTAAACTCAACCTTCTGTTCTTCCTTCACTTTCACTAAAGCAAACGACTTCTCTATTTCCTTTAACCAAACATTTTCTTCAATCGGATCTAAGGAACCCTTGAATTCAGGTGGGTTTACTGCCTGAAAAGTTTTAAAAGTTACCTGGGGATTGGTCTGTCTCTGTTGTTGTTGTGCCAGGTGAACTGTTTGTTGGGCCAAGATTTGAAGAATCGGGGCTATTGCTGGGTCTATGGGTTCTGGGTTTACATTCTGGTTTGTGTCATCTTGGTTGTTATTGTTGTTGTTGTTGTTGGTTTCTTCATTCTGGGTGTTGGTGCGGGTATTTCTTCTGGGAGGCATTCATCTGTAAAGAATCAAACAACTTATTTAGATTTTAAATCAAATCCTTTGCATAAAAGAAAAGTTTTGTAAAACAGAAATATCTCTTTTTTGAAAATAGTTGTAATAGTTGAACTAAGTAAATTGCATGCTTCTTTACAGAATATAAACAGTTAAGGGAACATGGTACATGGTATCACAGAGGTATAACTGGTGCAATAAATAAATAAGGTAAAGTAAAACATGTGCAGTAAAGTAAATGACAATGCTGGAAAGGAAAAGGTACTGATATATATAAATCAAAAGTTTTAGGTAGTACAAGCGTAAAGACGCTTCAGAAGTAAAAGCAAAAAGGGGTACAACAAACCTACTCACTAGTCAGCATATCTAGTCTATAAATATAACTCAAAAGTCTACTGATACATACTACACACTACTGTACATACTACACAACCATAACAGCTCTGATCATTATCTCTATCTCTGGATCTCTGACTCAACTCCAAGGAAACTCAGGTCCTCCCAGCCTCTCAAAGTCCTCCATTACCTCAGTAGCCCATCCCATAAGTGTATCAGGGCCTCGGCCAGGTAGTGTAGCTCCATGTAGCCTAGCCTCAAGAATCCTGCGTGTCACATGGATCTCCTCTCGAAGCTCCCTCACACCACGATCAACATCTGTAGTCCTGATGATATGCTGCAGCTCTCGGATCTGGGCCAACAAGGAATCACGCTCCAATAAAAGAGCCTCATACCGGTAATAAGGAACTGGATGCAATGTAGACTGGAATGGGGCACTCGCAACTGAATGCCCAGTGGAATCTGAATCAGCTGGTGGGGGTCCTCTGATAGGTGGCCTCATGCCTGGGGGTGGGATAGCCTGTAATGGTATGGGCTGCAACACAGGTGGAGGTAAAATAGCCAACGCTGGTGGAACAACAGGACGTGGATCTGAAGATGGTACTCCAACTGAGGGCTCTGAGTGATCAGCTGATACGGGGATGAAAGAGTCGGCCATCGCTGCTATCTGAAATCATATCGCAATATAGGAATCTCGAACCACGACGCAAATCATACTAATACCTATTATGTCGTAGCACTCAACCTCTCGACATTCTATTTTTCTATTCCTTACTTCTAATCCTAACCCTCTACCCATTCCTGTCAACCTAAGCTTGTGTCAGTGACTTATAACCTGTAGCTCTGATACCAAACCTGTGGCGCCCTCCAAACCCGGGTCAAAAGTTTGGGGTCCACACACACACACCTTATTTATAACCTGCTTATAACAATAATAAAGATAATAATAATATGCAGAGACCCTACTTACCAACTACCACGGACCGCAACAGGTTAAAGTATGTACACAAGCCACACACACACTTTATATTACAACGTCCAAATCCCAACTATTCAAACTCAAAACTGAGTATTAAACATTATTACAAACTTTTACAAACTTAAATTATCCCAAAAGATGCCTGTTAGCTGAACTCGATCAACTTGGACCCCTAGCACTCGCACTGGTTTGGGGATCCTCGCTACCAACTGGTTCCTTCTTAACTGGAAAAGAACATAAAAAACATCGCACAAATGAGCTAACTAGCTCAGCAAGTCTCAATGACAAGACTGAGAATAATAATCATCAAGTGGAAAGGGTTATGATATCAAGTGAACAATGAATTATGATTTAGAATTGGATATTATATTTTTATTTTAAAAACCAAGGTTAGGCTGCTGACCGGTCACGCACTAACCCCGAGCAAAGCACACAGCACTGCTCTAACTACTAGATCCAAGGCACACATTGGCTTAACTTGACCATTAAAATGGTCTGACCACGAATCTGGTCCATAATTTTATAAAAACAATTCAATTCTAACATAATAACATAATAAACAATGTAAAGCAATAAACAGAATCATAAATAGCAATGGATGTTTGATAATAAAATGGTTTCAATCTTCACAAAGGATCAATATGGCAATTTCAAAGCTTAGCTGTTAAGTAATGAAAGAATTGGATAATAAAGGAATCAATATTTCAAGGTTTCAAGAATTTGGTCTCTCAAAGCATAAGGTACAATGGTTTGAATATATAAGTAATCCAATTTAGTGTTTGGTATTTAGTTTGTATGTATTTGTGGAGTAGTATCGTATATTTATGGTTCATATTTGGGTATACAACAATCAATGGTTTAGAAAGAATAAGGTTTAAGGCTCAAGATCAATAAATGGAATCAGGGTTTAGGGTTCAGTGCTTCAAAGCACTTGCAATATAAAACAGGACTATCAAGCAACTACAATATATTTCGAGAAAGTTTAGAACACTTGCCTGGTACTAGCTTGCTATATTGCACTAGTTCCAATTACAACCGTCTATTCCTCGACTATCTGTTTCCCTTTCTTACGCCTTGCATCTTCTGCTCACATATCATAAGCATCTATCAATATTCAACTCATACGATTCTATTCGATAAACATTTCTATCTACCCTTCGTTTTACCCAAATTCGATTAACGGATTGAAAGTTACGTAATAAAAAAGTAAAGACCGAACATATACACCGATAATCAATCAACAAGTCACATATAACACGTAACACGTCAAACAATCAATGATATATTATTTATAAAGGAGTCTCGGGTTGTAAACAGGCTTTCGGGTATTTAAAATGATTTTTAAAATATTTTTCGGAATTAAAACGGGTCGTTGGATAAATTTCAAAGCAATAAACAAGGTTCGGTTGGCCAAATATGGCTCCAAAACAATTTTATAATAATTATCGATCCTTGAAAACAATTTAAAATAATATTTTAAAGCTCAAAACTATTTTTTGGAATTTTTAAATAATTAAATCTAATTAAATAATTAATTAAAATCAATTAATAATTAATTAAATCAATTAATCAATTAATTTTTGAATTAATTGACCAATTAATCAATTAATTATTAACTACAATTAATTAACTAATTAATTCAGATTTATTTTTGAATTAAAAATAAATTTTGGAATTAAAATAATAATTTTGGGAATTTTCAGAAATTAAAAAACGAATTTTTATAATTAAAATAAATAGAAAATATGATTTTTAAACATTTTTAAAACAGGAATTCTATTTGTGCAAACTCTGGAAACTTCAGGGACCAAACTGCATCATCCCCAAAAGTTTAGGTATCAAACTGTAATTTTTACAGGGGGGTCGCCAGAAAATGCCATGTCTCGCCGGAAAAGACGATTCAAGGATGCTCAGGCCACCACCACCTCCAGATATGATCTACACCACACCAGGAATCTAACCATGCCATCAAATCACACAACACATCCCTGAGTTGGCCGGAATTTGGCCGAGACCGGTGAACTCGACGTGAACTTAAAATCACAACTCCCTTCGATTCACGAATCCTCTGTTAACGAGCTATATACCAATCGATTGCAAATTTCATAAGGAACACAACCCACTATATATCAACAGCTAATAACCCCTAGATCAAAAAGCCCTAAATTTCAATTAAGAACATTCATACGGGTTATAAACCCTATTTCAAAATTCGAAAATCAAACTCAATTTTGAACATGTTATTGAACTCCAAATCAGTCATATAATATATCAAAATCATCAGGAAAATAAGCTCTACAATATGCAATCATCAAATCATTCAAACAGTCATCCGAACAAAAATTCATATTTTTAATTAAAATAATTCAAAAATAATAAAAATTATAGAAAAATAACCTTGATTTCTGCAGGTGTATGGATCACACATTCTGAAAGTACTCCTGAAGACCTTCGATTTGGTTACTCGAGCTTTCCAAACAGAGATCACTAATACCTCAAACCTCAATTTGTTGGTTTGATTTTCAGAAAGGTTTATGAATATATGAATTTTCTCTGTAAAAACTATATAATTACTGTTTGTAAATGATTTTCGGTACGAAATAAAATATGGTAAAGGCTATTTATAATTACGGAAAATTAGTATCCCGTTGGATCATTCCGGATATAAAATGGTACGTTTATTTATAAAAACTGATCCAAACGATACCGGTTTTCGGGATAATTATCCAAATCAGTACAATTTGTACTGCGTTCTTGGTCTCAGCGCCTGATTACACGTATTACGAGGTGATAATTGTGATAGTTTAATAAAAAGATCCCGTTTATAAAAAATACGAGTTTTATTGATTTACCGAAACGAATAATGTATCGAAAATGTTGCGCCGGGACCCGCACAGGACAAACCGTACTCCGGATCGAAAAAGTCGAAACATGGAAAATGCTCGGAATATTACAATTAGGTTAGGAAGGAGTTATCAGAAGAGTTTCGTGTTATAAAAACGTAAAAACGAATGACATCGGTTGGTTCCCGATTGTATAAAATAGTTTTTAAATACTCGGAAAAAGATTTTATAAAATCCATATATTTCCTATAAAATCATAAATCAACCTAAAAATATATAGGAAGATATGAAAATTATTTATATTTTATTTTGGACATATAAAAATTAAAATACTCAATTAATATTATTTTTAAACATCCAAACACATTTAACACTTAACAAATAATTCACAGAATAAATACTAAACATACATAATAATTATTTATTAGCAAAATAATTACACGGTATATCCCAGATATTACAACAATCATGTATCACGTACATTCAGTAACTTACAAAATCATCTCATAGTTATATAATACACACGAATATCAGTAAACATAACAACATGTAAAATATACAAAATCGCGTATATAACAATTATGGAAGATTGTGTATAATCTATCATCGTAAAAATAGTAACACATAAATGAATTAAATAATTTCCGCAAGTAGCCATTGAATGGTTTTGAGGCATTAAACGCAACATAAATAATGTATAAAACCGTAAAAACCAAAATTTATCAAAATCCAATCCAGGATCCATGCGAAAGATAAGTACTTACTCCGTAGATCCAATTGTTTACCTTAAGAAGTTTTATGAATTGGTTGACTAATGAATATTCTAGATTTAATCTTGATCACCACGCATCCCGTTCTCGTGATCTACTCTCTATCGGTATCGACACGAATGCTTGAACTCAAAGATAAAAAATGAACTAGCATTAGAAAGTAAATATGAGGCTTAGTATGTTCTCTCAAGATGAATAATATATGAGTTGCATTGAGAATGATCATTATATCGCTTAAGACTTCTTCTGGCATTAAAGCCGATAAAAGCATAAATTTATAGGATTGTTCCCGAAAAAGCCAATGACTACCCTCATTAAGACCTTAAAGAGATTCTGTTTCATGGTATTGATGGTGATATTTTTGAAAGTGTCATCAACTGTGACACTGTCAAAGAAGTTTGGTAAACTTTATTAACACTTTGTGAATGGTTTGAGCAAGTTAAAGAAAATATGATGCAATTTTTCATACAATAATATGAACATTTTCATTCCATTAAGGTGAAAGTTTGAGTGATATCTTTAATAGATTTTAAAAACAGTTAAATGATTTAAGGCTACATGAAAGTGTGTATTAATGAAAGACTCAAATCTCAAGTTTTTGAGGTCTCTACCAAGGAAATGGAAAATAACCACGATATCTGTTACAAATTCTTATGATTATACGGATTACAATCTAGAAAATTTGTATGGTGTGTTAAAAACCTATGAGTTGGAAATTCAACAGGATGAGGAAATGGATAAATGGCACAAACATGATAAATTTATGGTCTTAGTTGCTAGCTCAACTAATGTATAAGATGAAATCAAAATATAAACTTCTAATTCTACACCAAATAGAAGTGTTTGTAAAGGTAGAAATGAAGGCACCAAAGGCAAGGTAAAGATTGAAGATTAAGATTATTCCTCAATTCAAGATGAGAAAACTGATAACAAAATTACCGAAGAAAGATGTTTCGAGGGAGAAGTTCATCGAGAAATATTTATCAAGATCGATGAGAAACAAGAAGAATATCAGTTTATCAAGAGAAATTGAACATATATTACCATATTAAAGCAAAACATTGATAAAAATGCAAGGAAATAGTTGGAAATGTAAATTAATCTCCAAGTTTAATCAATTTGATCGATGAGATTATTGATGCAAAAATGAAAAATTAACACAATTTGTAGCGCCCAAAATCCGGGGTCAGGGATCTAGGAGACCATGTCATCTTGAATCCTATTACACTTATCTCGCACAATAATAAACATATATACTCACACCTTTATGACCCCAAACTTATCAACAAACACACACATTTACAGGTTATTATCTTGGAAACGAACAATTCATTACTAGAGTTTATCAAACCCGCGAAGTGATAGTTATTACAGACCAAAAGTGATTAAGTCTTACCACGGGTGTAACCAAACTTTATTTAAGTCTAGACCGGTGGCCAAATATACGTTTCTTCAACATTACCTTACATAAGTCATACTTGTAAATAAGCCGGACTAAAAACAACTCAAAACCAATCCAGCTTTACGATCTACTTGGGGTACTGCACCGAACATCCTACGGAACAGCTGGTCATTTCCTACCTGTTTCCTCACCGTGAGTTTCATGATAGCATCTTAATTCACTGTTATATTGTGTCATTTTATGAAAAACAACTGTGAGCTATAATCCCCAACATAATAATTTATAGTATGAAAAGACTATATAAGAAATTCATATCTGATTCTGTATATGATACATGTGTTTGTTTAAAATAATTTTCCTTGGTGATAAACACCTCGTTTTAAAATAATTCTTTGAATCACTTATTAGTCTGCAAATACCTTAATGGTAAACCCAACACCTAGGCTTGGGTTACGGTAGCGCATCTCAATTCTAATTAGAAGAATAGGACATTTACCGGAGCCACCGCATATGATCATCAGTCGTAATACAGAATTATGTAACCTTTTATACTAGTAGAAGGACGACACCTTCTTATCCCGGTTATCACCCTGGCCGCATTCGGGCTATGTGTCCCATTTCGGGTATATACACACTTCACATGTTCTTGAGTACATGGAGTACATTCTCCTACGGTACCTTTGATAGTCTCCCTAGTACTCATAGTACTAGAGTCTATCCCTCCTAGTCCTTGTAAGAATCCTATCATATCCCGAGAACTTGAACCACATCAAAGTTCCCCAAGCATTTTGCTTGTTAATAGGCACATCTCATCTCGTTTATATATATATATATATATATATATATGTACTTCCGAAAATTTTCGGAGGAAGTACTAAAATAATGTGAGTTGACATTTGTCAACAGATAGGTATTTAAGGGGGAGTTTCCTTAGACACTATAGTCAAAATATTTAATATATATCAAAATAATATTTTTCGAAGTTCAGATAATGCTAAAATTATTTTCTGAAACTCCAAAAATATTTTAAAATACGATTTATGATTTTTAAACCATATAAAATTATTAAATAAATATTTAATAATTAATTAGTATTTATGAAATAATGAACCTCGAATAAATCTACTTTAAAAATATATTTGAAATAATTCCTCAACTGATATGTGTTTGAGTAAGTAAATTAAATCTTAAGTAGATATAAAATATTCAAAATTTATAATAAATATTCGTATAAGAATACTTCTTCTTTTAAATGAATATTTAAAATAGTTTCATCATTCAAATAAATAATATAAGTTGAGGGAACACAATATTTGGAAATCGTTTTAATAAAAGTTCGAATTATTTAGTGTTTCGCGAGAGGACATCGAGTCTCTTGGAATAAATAACTACGGATTTTTAATCGTCCAAATCATCTCTGGGATGATTCCCGGGTTTATACTTTATAAAAATTGACCGACTTCCGGTCTTACAATTGTACATCACGCTTTACTATAGCGTCAAAATATTCTACTATATATTCATCGTAATCTTAATCGTTATTGATACGTAAAAACTCGTATTTTAATATCATGGCAAACATGGCATTTGTATGAAAACCGTAGAACAATCTTCACAACGCAACAGTATATAGAACAGGGTTCATAAAACTTTCCTGGGTATTTTGAGGTGGAGCGTGCTCTAGGGTCCGTCCGAAAATATATAACCATGAACAATTATCGTCCGTTAGATTTCGTCGTATTTATCGTTACTTGTACATACGCGATACTTACTATTTATTTACGCGACTCACTTTACTCTCATTATTCCAATAAGTACAAGTAATTGTCATATTCTCTTTCTTTTCATAAACCCTTAAGTCCATTAATGCCTTTTACATTTCGTCCCTCAGCTCCACTCGCGATCCTTAAGGATTTCTATTCGCGCGGTTTCGGCTCCGACATTTTTTATAAAATTAAAAAATCTATATTTTCACTTAAAATTTTTATGGAAGTTAATAAACTCCATTTCTTACTCTCTACACAAATTTCATGATTTTTGATTATTTTTAAGTCGATAATTTCTAATTCCAAATTTTGTAATTCGTAGCAGTTTTTATCTCGTAAATCGTTTTTACTAAAACGGACCTAACTTTTGAACCGTAAATCGGAGTCAAGCGATTTAAGCGCCTAAACAATCCTTACAACAAGATCTATCATGTTCAATTCTTACTTTCAAGATATCACAATTTATATATTCTGTACTTCTGCAGAAAACTTATGGTTATGTTTCGCTCATTTATCGATATTACGCTCGCAACTCGGGTTTCGTTTTCGCTCTAAATATTTAATCAACAATCAAAAATCACCATATCATCATCTTAACAATTAATGCTATCAATAACATCATTTTGTTGAGGCCACAACATCAACCTTAGCAACTAACTAACTAAACATCAAGAAAATAACAATTCAACCATCAAAACTTGGTTTACAAATAAGATCCATGATTTTCTTGAAACTTAAACCTTAACAAAGTTTGGGTAAGGATTATACCTTTATTAAAAGCTTGGAAGGTGTTCTTCTTGATGGATGAATCTTGGGGAGGCTTGGGTGTGTTTAAGATTTCTAAATCTTGCGATGAAAATAAAAAAGTGTTACTATTTAGCACTATTCATCATCACTTTCATGGAATTATTTACCCATCCAAAACTTAATGAAATGCTTTCAAAAATTTATCTTACCTTAGTTTGATATGTAGGAAGCTTAGAAATTAATTGTAGAATTTATCCATGGATAGAAGTTGGATTTTGAATTTTGGTTTCTTATTTTTCTTCAAAATAGCCGAATGGAGCTATTTGGGGGGGGGAGAGAGTTTTTGTTGCTTGACTTGGTTTTTTCTTGAAATGGTGATGCAATATTTAGTATATAATACTAGGATATGCAAATCTATCAATATCTTGCTAGCTTGGACAATATTTTCAAAGCTAGGATGCTAGCTAGGTAATTCATTACTATTCATGTTACTATTTTCTAGCTAGTTACTATGCTCATTAGGTTGGTTACTATTTAGTTGCTAATATTTAGTTGCTAATATTTGGTTACATTCTTGATTATTAGTTTGCATGGTTTTATGACTTGATACGTTTTATTTATTCGTTTACGTATTCGTTTGGTCGCTTATTCATTTTCGTAATAAATCTTCGTAAGTGGTTCGAGGGGTAAATTTTTTCTTATACGTCCTTTACACTTTGAATCCTTGTATTTGGGTTTTAATTTGTAGGATTTTAGATTCTTAATTGTATTGTGATTCTCGTATTCCTCGATGCTTCGTAGATACAGTCGTTTTACAAAGTTCATTTTCTTCGAAAACTAATGGTGTTTACATACACTCATTTGATACGTATAATCACGATATCGACTCGGAAATTAAATTTCCCATGCATAACATAGTGTGGGATAAAAAAAATTCCCCGATCGTCAGGGTTACTATTCATCAAGCGTTTTACAAAGTCTAAAAAATTCGAGTTATTACACAATTTATGCTCTGATACCATATGAACTTGTATTGAACAAGAAATTGGAGCACATGACAGAATATAACAAGAAGCCATTGATATTCATAAACCGTATCGACAGTATATTTACAAGCCTACTAGAAAAGAATAATGAATTTTAGATATATAAAACTACTTATTTGAAGGACATCAAGCCAAGTTATAACTGAATTAGTTAGAAAGTAAAAGGCAATGATAGCTTATGACTAATGCTGACGTTATTGAAAGATTTGACTAGAGTCAACTCATTACTACTAGTAAGTCTATTCTCATCAAGTATAAAATTGGCCAAAGCAACCCAGTAATGTTGACTTTATTGATGGCTCTAAATGATTGGCTTATTTATTTTTTCAAGAAGGACTTACAATACGTGTCCACCTTAATGCAAGATATGAATGTTTTTGCTTATGTCTGGCCTTCATCTAAATATTTCAAAGTCTCGATCCCTTTTGGCAATGAGAATCATGATATTTCTAGTTTTATCAGGTCTCAACCTGATTTCTCTCTTGGTACTCTATTATTCGTTACCTAGTACTACTTTTAATCTCACATAAATTGAATAGTACAGATGGCATTCCTTTGGTTGATAAGTTTTCTGCAAATATTAAAGTTTGGTCCTGTCGTTTCTTAAATTTTGTTACAAGACATCAACTTTCGAAGATTATTTTACTGAGCATTTATGATTTTTGTTGTATTTATTTGTTCCTCCATATATTTTCTATGTAGATCAGATTTGTTGCGCAAAGATAACTCTAGCTTGCTTCTATAAAAAAATAAATCACCAAGAAACAAAACTCAAGGATTGATTTGTTTAGATTGCTTAAAAAATTTAATCACCCACAAACTAAATGAAATATGGATAAAAGTATAAAGTAATTGACCACCAATTTTCAAAGATTTTGCATGTATAAACTCACGATTTTTTCTGATAAAATTCTAATCTCAAAATATTATAATAGATGTGTGTGTATATATACACTAGTAAAATAACCTTAGCCCATTAGAATTCCAATCAGATTTAAAATCAGCTAGTTAGCTAATATTTCAGTTCAACTTGAAAACCCATAAAAAATCTAATCTGAAAAAGAGCACATAAAAAGCTACCTGAATAAGAAATTACATTAAAGCCAAATCCAACAAGAAAATTAAATCAAAGGTGCCGAAAACAAGAAAAACCTTTCAAGTGAAATGTAAAAACTTGTAAGAAAAAACTCTACTTCATATATATAATAATCAACCCAATCCAGTAAATATGCAAATATTGGTAATTAAGCTGACTATTAGTCTTGTAATATTGTCCAACCATTTCACACAAATATCAATGAATGTAGATTAGTCCAAAGTCACATTCGTCTTCCTGAAAACAAGTACATTAGCTCATGATGCTCCCGCATCATTCACCTTTTCTTAGAAAATAATTATCCTAATCTGATAATAAAAGCATCTGAATATTTTAATTGTCGTGTTTCACATCATTCTCCTCTCCTCTGAAAAAACTCGACCATGAGTTTTATAGAATCAAGTAATCAACACAAAAATACGTGAAATATATTAGAATTTGAGAACATTAAATTTCAGCCCCATAATTAATATCTTTGGTAATTACCTTACAAAAATAAGAAACTTTAATTTTTTTTATTTCTCTCAACAAGTTTTCTACGCCCAAAAAATCAATATAACTCTTCTATTGAACCAAAACATCCCCAACACCATTAACCTCACAAGCTGCTTTACAAGGATGAAAAAAGTCTTGTATTATTAGTGTATGAGTAATCAACAAGTTACCATGATTCTCTTGTTCAAATACATGCTCAATTAGATTCTTGCTCAAAAAGAAATGACCCTTAAGTGTTTGATGTATAATAAAAGGTTCTATTCATAACCGAATTTTTCTTCATGTTCAACTTGCTCACGGTCTTCATAAATTTCTCCCCATTGCAAAAACTAGTTGTAATAATTTTGTCAATGTTGCCCAAATTCATCTCTAGGTCACTAGGCTAGTCTTCTTGCACATGTTCATGACATTTGCACTTTAAACAAATTATTTCTTGACTGCTAGAGGAGTTGTATCCTCATAATTTTTTTCGAGGCATTAAATTCTAGAGAAATTTCAGCACAAGAATGAGTCGTATTTTGTGCCATAAAATTTTTCTTCTCAAAACTAATTTTATACTGATTCAAGGAAACTGCATCTCGATTAAAACCATGTGAATCTACCAATATATTTTGAAAATAATTAGTTAGTTATATATCTTGCATACAATCAGTTGGGAAAAAATGTTTTTTCATTCTCCCCTTAAGTACTCCAAGAATCAAACCGTGCCATACCTTTTTTCTCTTCTTTGATTTGAAAAATTAATACCACAAATTTGTGTAACATTTGAGTTTCGATCTCATTACTTTAAATCTCTCGTGATCATCATAATAATTATAGTCAAGGACCCATTTAACACGTTGCTGCCATTCAACAAAAAAATCTAGATACATACTACTATTAAAATCTGAAATATTCGTACACAAGCCATTGTCATCATCCCTAGATTTACGAATCTTATGTCTTTAATCCTCTTCCAAATCTATTTTTATGCAGAGTTTTTATCCTTTTTACGCGAACTATGATACGAATCTTTTCAATTTAATTTTGCTAAACCTACTTCAATTGCTCCCTTAATTTGCATATCCATTCGTATGTTTTCAACTTCATTCAACGTTAAACCTTTCATAACATTCAGTTCTTCATCATCGAACAAATCAGCCATGTTATCCATGTTACACCAATAAATAAATCAGACATGCTACCCAAATTTTTCTTAAAAATACCCCCTTAAAATGTCTCAAAACAGCCACCAAACACATCGGCCCCGTTTCCCATATTTTTTTAAGGAAAAACTTCAAAACAAATTGTCAGACTAAGCTCTTATACAAACATGATATTTATTATCTATGTAGATCATATTTGCAGGGAAAAAATAACTATAACTTGCTTCTATAAATAATTCAATTATAAAAAATAATGCTAAATGGTCGATCTGTTTATATGGTTTAAAGAATTTAATCACCCACAAAATTTTTTATCTCAAAAGATTACAAAATAAGTTTATATATAGACTATGCAAATAATATAAATCCGTTAAGAATTCCCATCATATTCAAAATGAGATAGTTAGTTAATATTTGAGTCCAACTTGAAAACCATCAAAACCCCAATACGAATAGCAAATTACAAAAAAACCTACAGTGAATAGAAAATTATATAAAAATCAAATACAACTAGAAAATTAAACCTTAAGTACTTAAAATTAAAAAAACTTTCAAGTAAAAGGTAAAAACTTGTCCGCCAAAAAACTACTTAATAAATACATCATAATCAGCCCAATCCAATATTTTAGTCCATGTCGATAAATAAGCTAACCGTTGGTCTTGTAATATTTTTTTTATCGTAGAAAACCCCCAACCGCTATCCTTCGGGTGCGTACTGGGTGAACCCCACGGGGCAACACAATAGCCTACAAAATACGTGAACCAAGGTAAATCGCATTTAAGCGACATGCTCTGACTTAGGAGGCATAATTATAAATTCTCCTCCCGTAATATTCGAACCCGCGGTCTCGTAAAATTGTTCAACTAGTTCTCACGGATAGCAATGAATATTGATCAATCCAAAACGATGTTCATCTTCTTGAGAACAAGTACATCAGCTCATGATGCTCCTCGTGCCTAATTCTTCTTTTCTAAGAAAACAATTATCCTCAATTGATAAAAAATGTATATAAATATTTTAATATCATGCTCCGTATCACCTCCCCTTATCAGTACTTTGTAAACTGAAATCATTCATTTTTAAAATTTATTTGTGGTTGTTTTATAAAGCAAATGATAAATGTCAACATAAGATTAGTTCAACGGACTTTTGTAAATTTATAAATGAAGATGGTCTAGGTTTAAGAAATATTTCTAACTAAAATCTCTTATATGTTTTTTACGAGTTATGACGTATCGTTCAGCCGACTAATAATACAATCTGGATTCTAGGACGGTCCTGCACTAGCACCGAGTCTCGTGGAGTCAGAGGTCCAAAAGGTCATTGATTATAATGCAAAATGTCAATAATTATAAAAATGATGTTAGAGCATGTTATGAAAGTTTAGTTTCAGATATTTGATACGATGTTGTTTGTCATTTATTTTTTAAAAGTAAAAAAAAAAATTATAATTCACCGTCATTTTTGATTTTTGATATTTATCGCAAAATTATTTTCCTTCTATTATTTGGGCTCCATTTAATTATTTTAGTTTGAATCAACTTGTCTAAAAAATATATTGTAATTATATAAATAGTGTATAATATTTGTATATAAAAGGCCCAATTTTATTTTTTGGCACGGAGCCTCTGAACTTCAATGGCTCAACTGTTTCATAATTGTTTGCTGAATAACAGGGCTATCTGGACTGCTTGGATTCCTTACAAATGTTTGTGGGCAGCTCGAAAAATTTTAAATGCTCCTAGCATCGCTGCTCTTTACATTTGTTTTCATGTTGGATCTTCTTATTCCACAATCTTGTATTGGCACAATCCTTGGTCGAGGAATAAGCCTAATACAGTGTGTACATGAGTTTCATGGGCATATTGCATCACAAGGGCCAAATATCTCTGAATTTCTGCACATGGACAAACTTGTTATCGGCATGCTAAATGATTTCTTTAGTCCAAATCCACTCGTCAGATCATACAACTTGGGATGCAATGATAGCTGTCTCACTTCTTTTGCTATTTGGCAGCTTTCAGATGCTCTAGTGCTCAAGTCCAGTGGTATGACATTTTCTGGAATTATTTCTCTGAACTAAAATGTTGGTTCATTTAAACAGCAATAGGTTCTTAGCTGCTGCAGTTTATCTAACCTGGAAAGAGAGAAACTTCCGACTTCACAATCCTACCCCTTAAAGATTATGAGAGAGCTAAAACGCATAGTGAAGGAGAAGCTATTTACTTGTTATAATCTCAAAAAGCAGGTTGAGAAAGATTGTACTGTAGTTACTTTATTGTTCTGAGTCTTAGCTCCTAGCTACTTGCTGTGATCCGAGATTCTATCTGGATTAGAGTTTGTTTCTATGTTATCATGCCCATACAATATATATAAAAAAATTTAATTTAGGAAAGAAAAACACAGGAATTATAGATAAAAAGGAGTTGAGCTCCATATGATTCTACATCATCAAGAATTCACCAACATAATAATGTGTATTTGATAAATCACTTTACCCCCTTGTAATTTTATTTTTTCCATTCAATGCGCTATAAATTATAATACATTCAAACATGTAACGAAATTTCAAATGTTGGAAAAAATTAAATCACTTTTAGTGACTTTGTAACATGACATCTGGGTTCCTCAATGGTTTGAGCCACATGTCTGCCATCACTCTGGAGGAAATGCTCCAAAATAGGTCTTGTCCCTTGGAAATGACTCGTTTTCCTTTTTTAGCCGCCTTCCCAAGTCCATATGCCACCAGCCACTGCATTGAAGTCAGCCTCTGCTTCTCACTATCCCATACATTCTTCTTTCCTCCTCCGTTCCTTATTTTCAAGCACCCAATGTGCATACTGTCAACCTTGAACCTCTTTTCTTCCTCGTACCCATCTGTTTTCCCGTTAACTTGTGTTGCATATATTAGGGATAATAGTGGAGCTCCCACTGCCTCGTACTGCCTCATGGGATCTCGCATTTGTACCACCACCAAGATAATGATAGTCTCCGAGTCTTCATTCTCATGATTTGAGGTCGCCACACTGCTCTCTTTAATCCAGTCTTCAAGTGGAACAGTAGAAGCTAAAAGGTTACCATTTTCGTTTAAAGGAGAAACATCAAACGGGGCTTCTTCTTCTGCTATCTCAGCCTGAATTTTTAGAGCTTCAACTGCCATACTTTCTATCTTTTGCATTGAGAAACCCAAAATATCATCTACTGTCACGGGGTTCTCGTTCACATTCCAGATTCCTGTTGAAATTCTTTCTTTCCTACCAGTACTCATTCCAGTGGCCATCGATTTAACTGCAGCAATTGTACGAGCAGCAGTTGAGCTAGCGCCTTCTTTGTTCCTCCCACTGATGATTGCTGAAGCAATTCCTTCAAAAGCTATCTGCTCCGCTGTTTTACCTAAAAGCTCGTCCAAAGGCATCAAAGACAATATTTCTGAACTAAGCTTTTCAGTACCAGTGGCTGCCATGCTTTGAATTATTTCAAATCCAGTTATTGATTGGTCTGTACGAAGAACCATTTGCTTGGATATCTGCATTGCAAGCTTTGGAGTCTCCTTTTTTGCCACCAAAGTATCCAGAGGATTCACTGCTGCCAAGTAACCCCCATTTCTTGTTTGAACCACACACCCCAATCCCTTTCCAAGATCTGGGAGATAAACCATTGAGTCAGCCTCTTCGTTATCATCAGCTCTATTTTGTTTCTCTTGCTGAAATTCGAAATGATATGTCTCATTTTCATTAGCCTCATCATCCTCCAGCGATTGCAAAAAGTCCTTGGTTACTGTTTCTTCATCAGCATCCAGTTGCTGTGATGCAGTTTCTTCATCGTTTTTTACTGATTTCTCATCTTCCATCATTGATTCAAGTGCTTTTATCTGTTGAGCAATTAATTCGAGTTCTGTCAGTCTAGCTTGATGTACCTGGTCATGCACAACTTCCTTGACAACCTCGCTTGAGACCGATCTTTTGTCAGAATTTTCTTCAGACTGTCCATCTGTCCACTCTTTACCTTGAACCTCAACTCCTTTATCAACAACCTCAAAATCTGGGAGATCTAGATCATCCATTTTTGATTCTGGGTCTTGGAAATTTTGAACAGCAGAAGGTGAATGTGTTAAGGCAGGTTCATCGAGATTCAAATCATCAATTTCTTGAAACTCTGTGCTTGCTCCTGCCTGCGAAGGAGTCCAGGCTTCTGCTCTGCTTGTCAGTCTTGGGCTAGGGATGCTGAAGGATGATTTTGACTGCCGGCGGCCGAAAGAAGGTGAAAAAGTCCCAGCTCTAGTTGATTTCTGGCCTGCAGTACCCTGATTGTAAATTCCACTTCCTCCATCTTTCTCCATAATCTGAAATCCCAGTTTCAGAACAAGTTCTCCTCCTTTGGCCTTCCCCGTAAGATTAAAAGTGGTATCCCACTGCCTTACCCTTTCGCCATCAAAATTCTTATCAACAGACTCTTGTATCAAGTCACTCAAATCCACACAAGTTTTTCCAAAGTCAAGTTCTTTGGCATCAATTGCCAGCACATAGATGAAAAAAGGGCGTGGCTCAAATTTGGTTTCAGCAGATGAGCAGTAGACATGGCATCGAACAAACAGGGTTTCTTCAAAATCAGCAGCTCCTTGGGATACCCTGGAAGGCATTGTCTGAACTGTTCCGTCCTTGGTTTCTTTTTTTCTAACACAAACAGAGAGGCGAAGACCGTTCATGGAAGCAGGGAGGCCTTGAACAGTCACAACTTCAATAGAGAACAAACAACTCAACTTGTGCATGCCAATATGAGTGAGTGCTCGGATTGGCTTCCAGTTCCAAAGTCCTTTCTTTTCCACAGCTGTTTTATCATCAATATTTTTGAGTTGTTTCTTATTAGAAGCTTTAGACTGTAATTTATGGTCAATTTCAAGCTCAGGCTTTGGACGAGAACGCCAGGGAGATAAAGACATGCGCCTGGACCGAGGTTTTGGATTGAACTTATCCTGATCATCTGCAGCAGCATCAGCCTCGTCGATAGATGGGATTGGTGGAACTGCATTTCTAGGAAGCGCGAGGGAGGCAGTTCTACGATTAGTAGAAGTGTGGGACTGGTAAAGAGAATGAGTAAGCTCTTCTAGTTCATCCAGAAGTTGGGTGTTGGAGTTTCTTCTGCCTGCCATGGTAAAGATAAAGTTGTGGAACAGGATATGATGATGATGATAATAAATTTGGATTTACTTGGACAGAAAAAAGAATGCAGAATGTGTTGAGGTTTATGTTATGGGGGGTTGAGAAACTGCCATAATATCTAGCTGGTGCTTCCTGTACCGTTAAATTATATGGCCTTAATATGTGAAGGATAAGATAATAGCGTCACCTCAATTTCCTTTGTGTTTGTAAATGAGTTGCGGGTTAATTTAGTTCCAGCAAGCTCCGGTATATGAGGTTCACGTTTTGCTATCTACTACCCGTAGTATATGTAATGTATGTGTTGGACCTTGGGACTCTAAGAGAGGAGCCTAAAATAGATTAGATTATAATATCTTGTAATCAGTCCAAGAAACCCACTTTGTAATGAATAGCCCATTTTGGATCCCTATAAATAAAAAGGCATAACCTCACTTGAAGGGGTTGGTAAATTAAAATAAAGAAGTGATCTCTTAAAAATAATGGTCTAAATATAATAATATTCTAGGCACATCATTTGGCGCTAGAAGGAACTTTATTTTACAGATCCAACCGGAATATGATTGTGGGGGAGCTTGATCCGGGAACGGCCGGACCAACCCTGGTGAAGGAGTTGACGGCAGAAATCGCCGTCGACCCCTCGACCCTCGGTGGTCAAGAACCACTCAAACAGTCAGTGTTGAAACCGAAGTGTTTTTATCCTCCACAAGATGGTCCTTCTCATGAGCAACCGGAAAACGCAAAGAATGCAGATCAACGAGATAAGAAGAGAAAGTATAAGACAGATCAACGTTTCAAAATCCAGACGTCCAAGGGTAAGAAGGTCCTGTCAAGCGACATGCGACTCCATCTTAAAAAGAAAGAAAAATTGAAAGCTCAAGGAAAGGATGAGCCTGAGGAATTACCATACTCAGATGAAGAATTGGAACTGTTAGAGCGTGAGACTCGAATACTACAAGCCAAGCTCGAAAGGAAGCGTGAAATCCATCGCCTCCGCCGAGAACTTCAACTGACATCAATCGAGAATCGAGAATACGAGGAATAGCTCTATGATGAAGAGGGTGATCTCGAATACGAATATGAACCGTCGGCTGAGTCAACATATTCACAGCCCCACGAGCGTCGACAGCGCACGATATCGTCTTCCGACGCTTCTCAGCGAACTAAATCCACAGATTCAATCCCACATGAAGAGTTTGCCAAGATGCAGGAAGAAATTGCCTAGATGCGTACCATAATGAGAAATCAATCGAGATTTGAAACCGTCTCCGAGAGCCTCCTGTCATTGGTCCTCGAAAAAGCACGCATCGATAGGACACTGAAAACTCCTGCCCTCGACCATTTCGATGGATCGTCCGACCCGTTAGCGTTTCTCAACATTTTCGACGGTCGAATGGCATTTTTTGGGCATTCAGAAATCGCCCGCTGTCAGTTTTTCTCCACATGCCTTCAAGGCACATCCCTGCGGTGGTACAGTAATCTCCCCCCTCGATCAATCGACTCATGGACAACATTAAAGAGTAAGTTCCAAGCCCGATTCTCGAGTAACTACAAAGGCATCAAGGTCACAGCCTCTTTAATGACAATACATCAACCCTCGAACGAAAGCCTCCGCAACTTTTTAACCCGATTCAGGGAAGAGATTGCTGAGATCCCAGACTTAATAGAATAAATGGCCGTCAATTTCTTAACGGCAGGTATTGATAAATTAAGACATGGGCTGCTCCTAGAAGTAATTTTTGAAAAAAGGCCAAAAACCCTGCAAGCGGCGTTCCAGATTATCGAACATCGTATGATGCTACAAGAAGCAGTTAGTTGCATCCAGTCGCAACTCAAGGCACGAACGCCGTCGAAGTTATAGCCCGCGATCTCCCGCGCGTGAGAGACGCCATGAGCATCGGCGATCACCGCAACCCTGTACGGAGGATCGCCCTCCGAGGGACAGGAGAGAAAGGGACTAACAGCCCCGCGCCCGGCCAGAAAAATAGTTTACTAAATTGAACACAAAAAAGGCAACAATCCTAGCGGTTCTAAAAATAGAACCAGATTACAGACCTCCAAGGCCCATGAAGGCTGGTAGGCCCCCCAGTTCCAAATATTGCGACTATCATGAGGATACCGGCCACACAACAGAACAGTGCTTCCAACTCAGCAATCTCACAGAGGGAAAAATCCGTCGGGGACAACTAGTACATTACGTACATCAAGAGGATAATCCCAGACGTCATCGGGGGGAAGATGATCGGGTCATTGACATTATATTCGGGGGGTAGCTTCCGGAGGACTCTCTCACAACTCCAGAAAAACATACGCCTGAGAAGTTTTTAACGTCAATCCATCGACGGTTAAACACCAACGCGCGAACCCGACACCCGTCATTTCCTTTTCCGACGATGATTATTGCCCGTGACTTATCGAAGGTCATCAGGATGCCCTTGTCCTCACAACCCGAGTGGGGAACAAAACTGTGAAAAAATGCTGGTCGACAATGGAAGTTCGGTTGATGTTCTCTACCATCACGCATTCTCGCGAATGGATATCGGTGATCGACGACTTGAAAATTCTCGAACTCCGTTGTACGGTTTTACAGGAAATGAAGTTCATGTAATTGGAACCATTGATATGCCAGTACTCTTCGGCTCACCACCTTGCCAAATCTGGAAGATCATAAAATTTCATGTGATAAGTGCCTCTTCCAGCTTTAATGCCATTTTAGGCCGTACTACAATCACAGCCTTAAGGGCAATAACTTCAATCTCCCATTTGAAGATGAAATTCCCCACTGACTTTGGCGTGGGGAAAATGATTGGAGATCAAGCGACGGCGAGGCAGTGCTACTTAACAACAGTTTCCCCACGAGAAAACGGGGAATGTGATCTAGAAATTAATCAGGTGCTCGATATCGACCCCCGGGGTTCAATTGACACCACAGACCATAATTCTTGCTTCCCTGCAGAAGAAACTGAAGAGGTCGAGGTAGTCATCAGAGATCCAACGGAGACAACCAAGGTGGGAAATAAGCTCCCTGCAAATTTGAAGCAAGAGATCATTAGCCTGATCAGAGAATTCACTGACATCTTCGCCTGGGATCCGAAAGATATGCCGGGAATTCCCGAGATAGTCACACGACACTCCCTTCACATCAATAAAAATATCGCACCAGTACAACAAAAACGTCGAATATTCTCTGACGAAAAGAAGGCGGCTATCGATCAAGAGATTGACCGACTACTCGAGGCCAAATTCATCGAGCCCGTTCAATTCCCCACGTGGATCTCAAATGTCATTTTAGTTAAGAAAAACAATGGAAAATGGCGAATGTGTGTCGATTACTCAGATGTCAACAGAGCTTGCCCTCAGGATTTTTACCCTCTCCCAAACATTGACCAACTGATCGATGCCACGTCCGAAAACGAACTTCTTTCCTTCATGGACGCCTTCTCAGGGTACAATCAGATAAAAATGGATTCTAATGATTGGGAACAAATAACATTTATCATACATAGAGCCGTGTTCGGATATCGAGTTATGCCATTTGGCTTGATTAACGCCGGAGCAACCTTTCAGCAGATGATGGATACGATTTTTGGATCACAAGTAGGGAGGAATATGTTAATCTACGTAGACGACATGATAACCAAATCCAAACTTGCTATCGATCATTCACTCGATCTCCGCGAGACCTTCGAAAATGCCCGAAAGAATAACTTGTGTCTTAATCCTAGCAAATGCTCCTTTGGCCTTACTTCGGGAAAATTTATGGGATTCCTAGTTACGTAGCGAGGTATCGAGGCCGATCTCGCACAGACAAAAGCAATACTAGAAATGGAAGATCCGAAGTCAATTAAAGATCTACAAAAATTAACAGGGTGCATAGCAGCCCTTCAGAGATTTATCCCCCAGTCATCCAGAAGATGCCTCCCGTTCTTTGCCATCATAAAAAAGGCTTCGAGATCGATAATTTTCGAATGGAACATCGAGTGCAAGTCTAGCTTCACGGAACTCAAAGCATTTTTGACAAACCCTCACATTCTTACTAGGCCCATCCCAGGCCAAGCCCTACGGGTTTATCTGTCGGCCTCTAATGAAACTGTCGCAGCTGTTCTTGTCCGACTCGATGAAGGAAAGGAAGTTCATGTGTACTACATTAGTCATTCACTGCGAGATGCTGAGACTCATTACCCGCAGGTGGAAAAGCTTGTATACGCCTTGATTATCGCCAGCAGGAAGTTACGACACTACTTCCAAGCGAGGGAAATTCACGTGCTAACAAATCAACCTCTCAAAAGAATCCTACACAAGCCCGATATGACTGGAAGATTAGCGGCATGGACCATCGAACTAAGCCAGTTTTACATCGAGTACAAGCCTCGGGCCACCATAAAGGCTCAAGCACTTCCAGACCTCGTGGCCGAGTGCCAGTTCAAAGCCAAACACTCGAACCTCGAGGAAGATCAAATGCGACCATGGTTATTGTTTGTTGATGGTTCCTCAACGGCTAACTCAGGGGAGGCAGGGATAATTCCTATCAGCCCGGAAGGGTTGAAGGTTCAACAAGCCGTCAAATTTAAGTTTCAAGCGATGAACAATTTAGCAGAGTATGAAGTGTTGATCGCAGGATTAAAACTCACAACAGAACTCGAGGTCGGCATTATCGATATATTCGGTGACTCTCAGCTGGTGACCAAGTAAATAAATGGAGAATTCAAGGCCCATAATGAGAACATGGCCAACTATCTCTCAATCACGCAAGAGTTGCTTAAAAATTTTTCATCATGGAAAATCTCGAATGTCGATAGGGCGGAAAATCAGTGGGCAGATTCCCTCGCCAAGCTAGCCTCGTACAACTCTCAAATCAACTTTGACCCAATATATGTGGACATCTTGACATCCCCAGCTATCGACGCGCCATCAGTTAATCACATCCAGAACGTTCCCGACTGGTGAAAGCCTTTCCTCGAATATATCCTTGAAAACAAACTCCCAACGGAAAAAAGTGAAGCTCGCTCAATCATGTTTAAAACAAGAAACTACTGCATCATAGGCTCAGTTTTATACCGGCGCGCCTTAACTGAACCTCTACTATGATGCCTAGGTCCCGAGGAAGCGGATCAGGCAATCCTCGAGGTACATACAGGAATTTATGGAGAACATCTCGGGGCCAAGAACCTAGCCCTCAAGATCGTTAGGCAGGGGTTATACTGGCCTATGCTTCGGAAAGACCATGAGGATGTTGTTCGAAAATGCCAAGCATGCCAACGTCACGAAAACATGAGTCACCGACCCACAACAGAGCTAAACTCGGTTCTTGCCCCCTACCCTTTCTACCAGTGGGGGATAGACATCGTGAGGCCTTTCCCAAAATCCAAGAATCAATGCCAATATATAGTGGTAGCGATTGACTATGCAACCAAATGGGTGGAGGCAAGGCCACTCTCCAAAATCAGGGAAAAGGAGATGATCGAGTTCTTTATGGAATACATTGTGTTTCGATTTGGGGTGCCTCAAATCTTGGTCTCTGACAATGGCACCCAGTTCGTAGGCTCCCAGTTTGAAAAAGCTCTAGAAGAACTAAAAGTCCGCTACATTAGGGCTTCAGTTGCATATCCACAGGCTAAAGGCCTGGCAGAAATAACAAACAGAACTATTCTACAAGGCCTGAAGAAAAGAATCGAAGAAATTCCCCGCTGCTGGGTTGACGAACTTCCAAACGTGTTATGGTCCTACAGGACGACACCTCGAAGCGCGACGGGGGAAACTCATTTCCGCCTCGCATATGGAGTCGAGGCTGTTTTGCCAGTCGAAGTCAGTTTGATCTCGCCGAGGGTCGAAGTATTCGACCCCATCCCAAATCTCCAAGGCATACGTTTCTATAACGATTTACTCGAGGAAACAAGGGAGCAATCTCGACTACACATGATTGCATAACAAGGGAAGACAGCAAAGTACTTCAACAAAAAGGTTAAAATCAAAACTTTTAAGGTTGACGATCTAGTGCTTCGAGACTCGGCGGCATCACAGCCGACGGTGACAGGAAAATTCAAACCAACTTGGGAAGGCCCATACCGTGTTTCAAAGGTGGTGAGAGCAGGAACTTACGAACTAGCATATCTCGACGGTCGACCAATCAAAAATGCCTGGAACGAGATCCATCTCAAGAAATTCTTCCAGTAATTCAATCTATGCTTGTACTTTTAAGAAAAGAACGGCGACAGTCGCCATACCAAAAACCAACCCTCGATGCAATGAGGGTCATTATGAGATCCCCATCGAGGGACTTTAAATTATAACAATTTCAATTTCTCAAGAACTCATCTACACAAGGCAAATGCATTAGGTATGGGAAAATTTCTTTCCCCTACACCATAAGTATGTAATATAAAAATGCAAGATAACTACGTAGTCGCACAAAAAAAAAGTGCACAAGGTTATCCGTAAAAAAAACAACACAACACAAAGAAACAAGTGTAAAATCGACATAAGGAGCAAGTAAAAATGGAAAATTCTCGCTATAACGGAGAACAAAATGCATAACTACGAGTATTTTTCAAACAGGATCGTTCCTCGATCACACAAATCCTTCAAATAAAAACCCAAATAAAACCAGATCGTCATAAATTCTAAATGAAACATGGATAAAACAAGTCATCAACAGCAAGCAGGAAACACGAGTCTTTAAAAGAAAACTTAAAAATACATCATTCACTGGGCATCCCCCGCCTTCAAGAATCCCCAGCTGGATCATCGGATCGCGAGGCAGCAAGTTCACGAATATAGTCCTTGAAGGAGTGCCCCGAAGTGTCGAACCCTGCACTCTTCATACGGGCAACACAACGCCCGTAGCCATCCCCGAGGGCGTTATCAATGTCCTCCACTGCCTTCTGAACTTCAGCCTTAAGTGTAGCATTCTCTTCCACAATCAGCTTATAGGACTGATCCATTCCGCCAAATTGCCGATCTAAACCCTCGCACTTAGCCTTCAGTTCGTCACGCTCCGACTCAACATCTCAAAGTCTGCCCTCGAGCTCAAGTATCTTCTTGCTTGATGATTTTTCCATCGACTCCAACTCCGTAACACGCTTTGACAAAGTCGTGTTTGCCGATGACAAATCACTTACCTTCTTCTCTAAATCCAAACAACTAGACCCCGGCCTCTTCTTCTCCCCCTTCAACGTCGACACCTCGGCTTCTAACTTGCTTCGAATCTCACTCTCATCATCGGACTTGTATTCCTCCAAGACATGCATGAAGTCAGACAAAAACTGTGAAGGAACATAGTTGTATGTCAAAATCTAAGTAGGAGAAAAACAAAAATATAAGCCACTATATGAAACACATACTCGCGCAATTCGACCCTTGCACCTATCGACAAGCTCGTCACGACGACGACCGGTATAAGCAACAGAGTCTTGAGGAAGCTGAAATAACTTAAAAGCCCTTAGTGGCACCGTCGTACCCCCAGTCCAACGTTCCGTCGGCTGGATTTCCACCCTCATCACTTCCCTCTTCGCCCGAGGGTCAATTGTGTTGGTCATCAAGGCTCGACTCCCAATAAACGTTATAGTCTTGTTGACTCCACCACCCACCGTAGCATTCTCAGTAGCATCATCTCCCCCAATGTTTTCCTCTTTTATCTCACGACGGTTCCTCTTGCGAGGGTTTACGTCGGCAACCTCAGGATCCTGAACAACCTTCTCGATATCATCCACCACTTTGTTACCATGCTCATCTAGAAGCTCAATAGAAATAGAATGTCCAGCTGTGGATGGTCCACCTCTCGAAGATTCGGCCTGCGATCCCTCGGCACCCTTCCTCGAGGCACGTTGAAGCAGCAACATCATGGCTTTATCCATTTCTTTGCTTATCCCACTATTCAAAATCTTCCGTAAAGAATCACCAGCCACTAAAAAAAAGAGAAAGTCAGAATACTTGTTAAATAAAAAAAAGAGGGAGAGAGAAGAGAGGAAGAAAAGAAAAAAGGGGAGGTCAAACCCCTTCCAATCGTGCATCTCTAAGAAACTCAAGTTTGCTAATTGCAAATGAGTATACACCGATACCAACCCCTGAAATTCATTCAATTCACTATCATCGCATTTCTCCAAATTATTCAGATAATCGATCGTCAATTGACTCACTTTACCACAAGACTTCACAAATTCTAAATCAGGCCCCCTAAAATATAACCACCTCGAATGATACCCAGAATTCGAAGATCGAATGCTAACAATTTTAACTCTCTCGTAAGGAAAATCGAAGTAGACTTGACCGTCATGATAACGGACCACATATATCGAGAAGAAAAGCTTAAAGGATGGTACCAGCCCCTTATCACAACACAGGGCTACAAATCCACTCAACTACGCTATAGAGTTCGGTGTTAACTGACTTACTCCACAACCAATCGCCTCGAACATCGCCAAGAAAAAGGGATGCATAGGCAACCGAAGGCCGAAATGAAACGCAATCATCGATTTCCCATGCATCCCATATTCCGGCATTATCCAGACTCTCTCATCATCCGTCGGTACCCGATACCGATACCCATTTGACAGATCCACGTACTGCTTCAACTTATCCACCGGCGGGTTCTTGGTGATATAATGGCTTAAATAATTCAAACTGGATTTCCCTCTAAACTTACTCATACCAAATCATAAACTTTCCTCCACTATCCTATTCCTACTCTCTAGAGTTCCGGGACTCAAAGGGGGTAAGGGCAATGGTCCTACAGGTATGCCCTTCAAGAACTCATCATGATCAAGAAAATCAAAAGATCCACACTGCTCTAAGTCGGGAATCTCCAAATGACTAAGGTTGAGAGAAGATTCTTGATCCCCATCATCTAAGGGCCTCTTACCGGGATTGCAGAAAGACTCAGCAGGCAATGACGACGAACTTGACTGATCCATAGATTAAAAAATAGTACAATAACGGTCTACCGCTATAAGATAAATGCAGAACACAAATAAATATAACGAGGAAGAAAAGATGAAGGAAAGAAACTTACAGAGGAAAATAACTCAACTTGCACGCAGTGAAGTTCCGGGAGCCGCGGCCGCTTTTGTTGAGAAGCACGGGTAGCCGAAGAGACACCTCCAATCAATGTCAACAAAAAAAAAAAAGAGCAGTTACACACAAAAATAAATACATATATATATATACTCCCAAGGGCAAGGAAAAATACACATATAATAAAGATAAAATTTCATTCCCAAAATTAAAATTATTGGTTTAATCCCCTTATTTTTACCCTTATTTCCAATTTATTCTTTCGTTTATTGTCACCCACTAATTAATTTTACAGGAATTCAAAAGACAATTAGGAGCAAATCTAAAGATATTGCTTAAAAATCGGGAGGGGGACAAATGTTGGACCTTGGACTAGAAGAGAGGATCCCAAAATAGATTAGATTATAATATCTTGTAATCGGGCCAAGAAGCCCACTTTGTAATGAATAGCCCAGTTTGGGTCCCTATAAATAGAAAGGCATAACCTCACTTGAATGGGTTGGAAAATTAAAATAAAGAAGTTATCTCTTAAAAATAATGGTGTAAATATAATAATATTCTAGGCACATCAATATGTTTGGTTGAAAACTCACAAATAGAGAGATGTATAACATTTATTTTTTGCACTGCGGGGTCCTGCATTCAGTTTCTACTCTGCTTTAAATTAATTTTGTCAAATTAATTTTCATTATTCATACCGTCATATACCTGGACCAGCAGGAGGTGGTGAAATTATGTTACTAGATAACATGGTCCACTAGGTAGGGGCCTAAGGGGTGACAAGTCTAAACTTGACATCATTCATAAGTGTTTTACTTTAAAAATTTAGCAAAGAGAAAGTTATATACTAACATAAATTTTGTATTACGCAATAAAATATTCTTTTGTTACAGTAAATTATTTACATGTATTGCAAGGTGTCAACTAGGATGGCGTTGAAGGAATAATTTGATAATAATAAAATTTAAGTTTTATCGCTATAATCAAGATCTAGGATGGTGTAGAGCATAAAGGTTCTAATGAATTGGGAGTTGAGATTGATTAAAATTAATAATAATTTTTTAAGGCTTTTTCTTCCAATCTCTTTTAATGTGGATATATACCTCTATTAACACAGGAGATCAACGTTAATGTAATTTTTGGAGAACAAAAAATTTAATGATCTTAGATTTCTTGTCCCGAGATCCAGTATAAAACCTACCGTAAACCGTTTTCTACTACTTTTAGAAATTTTCAACTATTAGGCTCAACCGCAAATGCCCAAAACTCGTAATCGTAGGAATTCACAGATAGTGCATGTTCCTGTATAAGGATAACACTCCGCTAACAGTTATCTCCCTTGATTACGAACACAGTTATAACCACGGTTCACCCAAATTGCCGAACGCATCCCACCAGATAGCAGGACTGGTAATCTCAAGTTTTTGGATGTAAAGTGCAGGATGACTGCAAAGTTCTCCAACGAGAACCCATGTTGATAACGTGAACAGAACTTCCAAAGCACATATTAAGGTTCACCCCGCGTCCCCAACGAGAACACATATTTAATACAAGAGGAGGCTTTTAACATCAATCATACCCCCTGGAGGCTTTCGAGTTTTTCAAAGATATCCTCCTCTTTGACCAACTCAAGGACGGAACTTTTCAAAAAGAACCTACAACAAATATATTAGTAAAAATAACTTCTTATTTTCTCTTTATTTTTCTTATCCCAAGCTTTCCCACATTTGGATTGTCCTGAATGAGGACAAGTCTAGCCACACACACAACCCATGTTGATAACGTGAACAGAACTTCCAAAGCACATATTAAGGTTCACCCGCGTCCCCAATGAGAACACCCGTTTAATACAGGAGGAAGCTTTTAACATCAATCATACCCCCTGGAGGTTTTCGAGTTTTTCACAGATATCCTCCTCTTTGACCAACTCAAGGACGGAACTTTTCAAAAAGAACCTACAATAAATATATTAGTAAAAATAACTTTTATTATTTTCTCTCTATTTTTCTTATCCCAAGCTTTCCCATATTTGGATTGTCCTGAATGAGGACAAGTCTAGCCACACACACAAGCCAAGCATAGCGTCTCTCTAGTCCAGGGCCGCTCTCACTCTATAAAATGCGCTCACTTTTTTTTATAGTGTAATCTCATATTCAAATAACTCATATCACACATTTCATCCAATGAGTGTGCATCCTTCCCTTATGCATGGCAACACAAAACCTAATTTTTCTTTTTTCCCAATTGATCCGATTTTGACCCGAAATAATTCATTATCAAATTTTGGTTATAACGGATTGCTGAAGAAAAATCAAATATATTTGTAATGCTTGGTTGGTGAGATATAAGAACAAAAATACTAATAAAAATATCAGTAATACTTGTGTTTGGTTTAAAGTGGTTACTGGTGAAGATCAAAATACATCAGTCGTGTACTAGTACATTTTGCTCATTTCACACAAAAAATGGTCAATTTTAAATTTTTGTTAATGGACATGGATGAAGGAGGTGGAATGCGTAACAATTTATAATTATAAAAAAAAGTTATCTCTAACTGTGATATAATTTTTTATATTTAATAATTAAATTGGAAATTTGTTTTAATTAACAACATTCATTTTTATGTATTCTTCTTATGATTAGATAACTTACACTCTATTCTCATTTTTTTCTAAACAATATTTTCCAAAATATAACTATTTTTTGGTGACACTAATTTGAATCATGTTTTGAAATAATGAAAAATATGTAATTAATACTTATTTATGAAAAGGCATCTCTAATTTGAGATGTAGGCGTGTTTAGAATTTTTATTGCATTTCTTTGCTCAAAATAAGTTGAAAATAAAGTGTTTCTTTAAAAAACACTATAGGCTTATATGTCATTTTTTTAATTTTTCCAAAAGTTTTATAAAAATTTTAGTGTAAAAACTCTCAAGAATATTATTAGATCTAAATTATATCAACTATAATAACAATTTTTGATTTTTAACTAAGAACTAGCGTAAAAAATCATGCGAGGCACATGCCTGTTTATATATGAAACAATTTCTTGAATATATATATATATATAGAGAATTAGAAAATGTTAAAAAAATATTTTTTTACTTTATTTAATATTTTTACAGTAACTTCATAATATCACATTTGATTCTCATAAACCAATTTTTTTATTAGAATGTATATACCAAGATTTGAATATGTATCTGTATGATAAAATGCCTTCAATAAGTTTAAATTTGTAAAAATATTTCAATATATTTTTTACTACAATTTGATAAATACTAATTTTTTTGCAAATTTATGAGTTTACCCTCTTTTAATCGTTATAACCTAGGATTAGGCTAAACTCAAGTACATGATTATATTGTAACGTCTCGGAAATATTATGTAATTATTTTTAATAATAAATATTTATTATGTAAATTTTGGTGAATTATTCGATGATTGTATTAATATTTGGGTGTTGATATCTGATAAAATTAGGATGTTTTAATTTCTAATTATCCAGAATTAAATCTAGATAATTTTGATATTTTTCTAGTAATTTTTGGATTATTGTATGATTTTATAAGAATTTATAGAATTTATAATGATTATTTCATGTAATTATAAAATTACTTTTAGAACCAAAAATCGTTCCACTTCAACCGATTTTGCGTTTTTACAACCCGAAACTCTTCTGAAAACTCTTTCCTAACCTAATCTGATAATTTTGAACACTCTTCGTGTTTCGACTTTTTCGATCCGGAATACGGTTTGACCTGTACGAGTCCCGAAGTGAAATTTTCGATACGCTAATTATTTTATAGATCGATAAAAATCCATATTCTCAAAAGACGAGATATTATTACCTTATTGTTGTATAAAGTGTTGTATAAGAGGCTTTGTTTTGATAATTATCCAAATGGGGTATTAAATTGTATCATTATGTAGTTACTTTGCAGCTAAGTAACCCATTTTCGGATCCAATATGTAAATGTAATTATCAAATTATCAAATAAGTAAATATGGAATAGTTCTGTCAGCTGTGTGTTGCTTTATTATTAATTGTGTGTAATTTGTTCAAAGCAAGATTAATTTTATAGTTAATTATCGAGCTGTATGAATTTAATTTATTTTAAAGTAATTTTACTGAATATTTATTCTGATAAATGCTAAAATTGTCTTTAAAACTATTTTTGTTGCTTTATAATTTATTTATTAATTTTAGGAGTTTATAAAATATAGAAATCAATATTTTATTGATTATTTATTTTTAAATTATTTTATAGATTATATTTAATTGTAAAATCAGTATATAATTCCAAAATGTTTCAAAAATTATGAAAATTTTATTTTATTAACTTTTAAATATTTCGAGAATTTTAAAATTATTTTAAAAAAATTTTGAATTCAATTCACTGCACGTTGGTTCGTTTAAATCGTAAGGTGCGGGTTCGAGTGGCGTTTTAAAAATGATTTCAAAATCACGAGAAATTTTTTAGGAATAGTTTTAAATTATTCCGAGATTTTAAAACTAGAATTGTAAGTCCTCGAATTATTTTTTTACCGTAAATCGCTCATTAATTGGTTAAACGCGGTGTCAAATTCACATAATGCGATAAACACGATAAGATTCCCCAATCTTATCCCCTTTCTCCCCCTTATCCCTCCAGCCAACCTCCTTCCCCTCTTCATCTCTTTTCGCTGACCTTCTCTCTCGAATTCCCTCCCTATCAATCGATTCTCTCTTCTGTCTCTCTCATTTCCCTTGTGTTATCTTTTCCCCTCCTTCGACTGCCTCTTTTCTGGTAAACACTCCTCTGCTCCTGCTGTGCGTGGTCGCCGCCCCTCGCCGCTCCGGTGAGGTGGTGGCGCGTGTGCAACTGTGTGCATGTCGGGTCTTCGCGTGTGTATATATTTGCGTGCGTGTAAGTGTCGTGCGGTGTGTGTGTGTCTAATTGTGTTCGTGTGTGTGTGTGTTTCTGCGTGTATGTGTTTCTGTGTATATGTGCGCGTATGTTGGTTATGCTGTATTGTGCTTCCCTTTATTGGTTGCTGGCGGGATTATTCCGGCGAGGCGACCTTCTCCCTCCCCTGTTCTGCAGCGCGTAGGCACGTGTAGATGCCCTGTGATTTTATTTAATTTCCTGCCCGAATTTCTTTTATTTATTTTGCAGAAAATAAATATATGGAATTAATTTCGTGATGTACATAAATTATTCGAGTAGGAATAATTTTGATAAATCGGTGAAATTCGTGTTGGACATCCGTTATAAACGGAAACCCGCGAATTTTATCGCCATAGGCTATGAGCTTCGGCGAGCCGACGGTGGACGATGATGATTAATTCTGAGTCCTAAATTATAAATAAATAAAATTAAATTTAGTTTGTTATATTAATTTCGAAACAAAAAGAAAAATAAATTATGAATAATAATAATTAATAAAGTGAATTTATATTTGTGGATTCGGAAACGTCGAACGAAGGTATATAATGATGTTATACGAATCTAGTTATGTGCGGTAACAAAATATTTTATAATCACCCCACTATTTTCAAAACAACGAATATATATACTTTCCGAGAATAAACACCGAACCGAGTTTCGAAGATGTGAACCATAATTGCTATGTGTATTCCAATAATACATATAAATATGAGTTGGGTTATGAAATCGTATGGGTAGAATAGGATATTGGTGTTATGTTAAGTAAAACGATTATCTGAATTAGGGTATCTTAACCCTGTAGGTCCTAGACGGGAAACCCGAGTATCGACATTGGACTAGGAATGATCTAGTGATTAGATGTCGAGATCAACGAAGTTCCAATCGAAGGGCCTGTGTGTGGGATCGTATCTAGGATAGGGTAGTGGTTGGACGATAAAGCCAAAGGTTCAAGGAAATTCAAAAGTCAACCGATAATAGTGATTAAAGTTTCGCGAGGCAAGTATTCCTGATTTTTCTTTTAAATACTGCAAATATTTCTTCGTTCCTATTCTAGGTTCAGAATAGTTAAATGTTTTACATTTCGCTGCAATTACTCTGATTATGCATGTTCCTTTCATTATTGTTCCTATAATTTGATTGATCTCTTGAGCAAATACCCATTCTTTCGGGTTATTTGCGAACCCTGAATTGGGATGTTTTGAATTCAAAATGATTTGACATCAAAACTCTCTACGGGCTGGATGTTTACTGTAAGGGCTAGTGATGAGCTGGATCCTATGGGCCGGGGATGGACCAGACCATTGGGCAATAGAGCCTAGGTACCTGAATGGATCTATACGGTTGGGTATAGATCTACACTGTATCCTGACTGATCAGCAGGGTATTAATGTGAACTAGTGTCCAGTCTAATTTGTTATTGATCGCCATTAACGACATTCTTTCTCAAAAAGTTTTATGATTCCAAAACCCGGACAAAACCCTGATTCAGGAGATGAATCTGGGAATCGCTTGTCATTTTCGGATTATAATTAAAGGCTGGTAACGACCAATGTTTATCCGCTCAACTCTCTCAATTAAATAGATTTGTTTAAAATTGCTTAAGGATTTGTCCGTAAATTTTCCTTTGATAATAATATTCGAAACTCAAATTGTATACTTGCTGGGCATTTTTGGCTCACTCTTGCTTTGTAATTCTTATTTCTTCCAGAAGCAGATAATGATAATAGTGAATAGCTTCTGATAGACAGCAGAAGTTAAAGAGATCTCCACTGCGAGAGGACGAAGATGTTAGAAAAATGAGACAAGAGCATTTGCATAAAGGTATTTACACTTATATGGTAGTTGTTATGAATTATAGAAAGTTAGATTCTTGTTTCATACCATAACCTGTAAACGATCCGGATTCTAGGGGTTAATTGAATATTCTTTTATTTTATGTAAAGATTGTTTAGTGACACCAAATCTTGACCCGGGATTTGGGTTGTTACAAGTTGGCATCAGAGCTGCAGGTTATTGGTCACTGAAATAAGAATAGGTGAGAGTAAGATATGAATGATAGGTCGTATAAGATAGGAAAGACCCTAGGCATACTCATGTTAAGTTGAGTTGAGTGCGAATTAGGGTTGGCAGATCTGATATGGAGTTGATAAGATAGGATTGTTGAGAAAGTGTAAGGCGAATATCGCTACGCTATAGGTATATTGAGTTCTCAGATCCTACAGTAATGAGGAATCGACAGATCGACGGAGATTCGGTATATTACCCCACTTTCATGTGGATTTGAAGAAAATGCGATTGATTCTTGTGAGAAATTGTGAAAGAGAGGCTATGTGAGTTTTGGGTACGATTTAACTTAGGATTAGGTAATAGGACGAGCTCCACGTCGGAGGCCACGAGTTGATGGAGGGCCAAAGTTGCAAGCTGCAACGACACCACTATTGCAAGAAGATTCTTATCACATACCGGGAGATGCGCGAGGAATCATATCTAGCTTACCAGGTATAGGTAAGACTAGCAAGAAGGTGCGACCCTAGCTACAGACAAAACGTTGAATCACATTCGTGGTTGTAAGCATAACGTCAAGAACGATGACAAGAATGTCAAAGATAGTACCAGACATCAACATTGAGTTAGAGCTACGAATAAAATGACATACAATGGTAAATGAAGTTTCGTTGACTAATAAGTGTGAGCAGAATCCAAGGAAAAGTAGAAGAGGTACCAAAGGGAAGAAACCTTTATATGGGCATTCTTTTAATTAGACATTTCATTAGCGGATCATGAGAATAACAAGTAACTTATATACTAATGACGACCATATATTTGATTTTCAAAATTTTAAAATGAAATTTCGAAAAAGATTTTCTTAATCAACTTTTAGAAGACTTTTCCATAACATGAGTTTTATAATTTGGTTGTCGAATTATTACTTAAGTTATTGTTATTATAAACAAAAAAAGACCTAAAAAGAAGAATGGAATTAGACTTGGAGGACCAAGTAGACCCACTAGTAAGAAGAAAGTTTAAAGTTTTCCGTAAAAGACGAGAGTAAACTTTATGTAATAAAATTAATAATTGAATCAACATGTTAAAATATTATTTACCTAATTCATGAGATTATTAAAAATTAATAAGATTCGTGATTCGAGCGGTTAGAGGGTGACTGAAGGAGATGAAAGAATCTTCCAGATGATTGGAGAATAATAATGTTCCTATCGACGAAGTTGAGGCGTTGCGTGATCAATGGTTATTTTACGTGACATGAATGGAATCCAAAGCAGTGGTTATAAATTTTGCAAGGACGCAATTATGATCAAATCATTAAAGCATTTAATGTGGAGGCATTTCCCGACGGTATTCCGAAGTCGTAATATGACCAAAGCTGCGAATCTCTCATTCGAATAATTCCTGAGGACATACGTAAATGATGCGTGAATGGTGACCAACAATGACCTGCAATGTCATTCCTTTACAGATTCGATAGTATATATATATTCTTCTTGATTCTTGAATATGTGTGAGCTTCTTCTATTGATAAATCGTATGAGGCGAAAACGAAAGAAAATTTCTTGTATTCCTTCTGAATTATTTCTCTTCTCAAATTCTTGATTCCTGATTGAGACAAACAGTGTTGTGATATGACGCTTTGTCGAAATGACGAAGAGTCGGGTGGGACGCCACCTAATCATGTCCTGTATGCCATATAGTATGAAAGACTAGCCATCTTGAGTACGAATATGGTTGTCTCATTCATATCTAAATCCTTCCTCATTTTTCTTTCTTCAATTTACCGATTTACAAATTCTTCCAACTATTTATTGCATTGTTATTCTTTATCCAGTTTTTTAATTAAAGTCATATTCATAAACTTCCCTTTTGCGTAAAGGTTGTTGTTTGACAATTTCAAAAGAAATGGAATAGTCCCGAGTTATAAGTAGAATTACATGTCGAATGTAGGTATGGTTGCAAGCCGATAAATGGTGGACATTTGCGAGCAAAGAAGAATGGATACACCGACAACGCGGTCGTGGAAAAGATATCGAATCAGACAGTTGTTCGTGTTACGAGGATCTCATCAGTATGGTAGATTACGTTGACGCGATGCACTTCAAATCAGAAATTTTGACGTGAAATGACCGGTTAGCGAACCGTAACAAATAAATTAGTTATGAAATAAGGAAGTAAAGCTGTGTGCGTCAGATAAAGCGAACGAGTGTTGGGACGACAATCAAAGATCAAAGGAATTCTGAACAATGGCCCAGACAGGAAATTAATATGTGAAATAGCCCTTCTTCGTGGGAGGATATGTGTTATGTAGATTTAAGATAGAAGAAATCTTAATGGCAACCAAATCTCGAACGTGTTCCTCAAGAAACTGTGAAGTTCCCTAACTGAGTAAATAAGGTATGGTGAATTTAATACCCATAACCGGACCAATGACGAAAGTTCGATACAGAAGCATAAGTGGGGATGAAGCAATGATGATTCGACTGTGGAATCTTTTAAGAAATAATGATCTGATGACTGAGTTTCCACCAGATTGCGACGATAATAATAGAAACCCCGTGGAGTTATTAAAAGATAAACATAATAGTTAAGGGAATTAAGGGTGTATCATCAAAGACAAAAGATTGATGTGGCATAATTCTTGAAAGTAACTATACACAATTGACAATGACAAGAAATAAGTTAAAAGAATCGCGAAATAAAATCCTTGAAAAACAACGGGATAAATTTTAAGTTCATTAATAACAATTCGTAATATTCTGAAAGAACTGAGAAATGTATGGTTATATTAATCATTGTTGGTGTAATACCCAATTCCAATTAAAAAGATATATGCTATGTCAGTCAGATGCTGATCAAAATGATATAATCTAAATTATGTTGAATTGATGAATTTGGTTGATGGAAATGGGTGGATATGATTGTGGATGATTTGGTTGAGTGATGGTGTCGGCCTGAGTCCGACTGATAGTCAATGGTGTAGGGGAAGTGCTGCCCAAATTTTCAGAAATTACCCTATGTTCAAGGATGAAGAAGTTTATTGTTGTTTTTATCGGTACTTCAAATGATTACGATCTCAGTTCTTGAGAAAGAATGTTATGATCAAATCGACTTTATATAATTGGATTTTGATTCCAGTTAGCTAATCAGCACTTGGTTTAATTGATCAGTTAAAAGAGTTAATTGATTAACTTCATCACCTAATGGTTAGTTCAATGGAGATCAATTCCAATTAGATTAAGTTAAATTTTGACATGATTTTCAGATCCGAAATCAAAGAAATTAGCAATTTGGAGGAAGTAATGGCATCGGCAGAAGTTGGAAATTTAAAAGTAGCGTGATGTTACTGCAAGCCTGTGTGAGATTTTACTTAGATGAATACGCCCCTTTCAATGGACAAAAGGAACATAAAGTTATTGGTACATGCTAGTGAGAAAAATATTTTTAAAAACTGAAGGTTCAAGATAAAGCAAAGATATTCTATCATCTGTAATCGCGTTCTAGGAAGGACTTGGATATATACCCATATCGAATAACGATTTAATGGATGCTACTGTAAATGAGTGGAGAGAACATTTGCAAGAACTAAAGATCCAAGATAGAGCAAAGAAATATTACCCTCTGTAACGAAGGACGTGAATGTACATCCATGTCGAATTACGATTTAATGGAAGATGCTGTGAAATACTAATAAACTCGCAAATCCAAGTATCTGATGTAAGATGGAGAAATAATGAAGAAAAGAAGTGGAATCAAAAGGATGATAAAGAAATTTTATAAAATAATCCTGGATATATGCAAGTTGCGGACATCGGTTGTGTCAGAACTGATAGGAGATTGAAATGAAACGCCGATAATGGAAAATAAGAATATTATTCAAAGAATACGCGCAAACAGGGAAGACTAAACAATAGTAATCATGGAGAACTGTCAAAGAAGAACGTTACAATGAATCTCATATCGGAATTATTTAGGATTAAAGTGAAGTCTTGGAGGTTCGAACAAATGATTTACCAAGGTTACCTCGAAGCCTACGGTGAAATTTCTCATTGGTTAATGCACAGAGTCGAGTTGGTTTCAAAAGCCCTGTATCGTATAACTCAATAAGAATGAAATAATGAGTGAAGGAAAACTTCAGAAATGTGGAATAAAAGAATGATGAAATAAAGAGTGTTTGTGCTATGCACAAAAGTGATCATGGGAAAAAGAAGAATGAAGGTATGAAGTTACACATCGATTATCAGAAATTGTAAGTCTGAAGATTTAAATGAACATAATGTACCAGAAGTATTTGGATAGTGTAATTGTATTTATTGATAACATCCTCGCTAATTCAAAGACTAAGGAAGACCAAGTTGAACACCTGAAGATATGCCTACGAAGAGTTGAAAAATAGCAATTGCATTCTCAGCTTCAAAGATATGAATTCTGGTTATAATTGATTATGAGCTATGATTGCTTGGTTAACTACCAACCAGGAAGGGTCCATTTAGAGACAGATGTCTAGAGTAGAAAGGAAAGAGTGAATGTCACTAAGATTGCTGGAAAGTGGATAAAGGAATTAGAAAAGTTAGAAATTGAGAATAGGTTTTGATCCAGCTTCTGGATTATATTAATGCTTACTTTGTTGTTAGATATCGAAGGTGGTATTAATATAGATGATTGATGTTGACTTTATTATGGAATATTGTGAGCATCAAAGTTCATATTAATATCTACTTTGATATGACAACAAAATGAGTATTAGTACCAAGAGACTGGGTTTTGAATAAAGTTAGAATTCATTCCGTTCCGAATTAATGTATTTCCTTTCGGATAGTAAAGGATTCTCGCTCGATGAATATATTTTATAGTGATTGAGAAGAAACTGAAGTATACTACCAAGTGGTGAGTTAAAATGCAATTACCGAGATTTTCCTTTAAATTTTAGCTTTTGAATATAATTAGGACGTTTCGAAGTGTTAGATATATTTGTGATCTCATGTCAAATAATGATTTGTGTTTAGTTTTCAGATCTTAACTAATAGGACAAATCAAGACTTAATTGGAAATCAGTACTTATATTGAAGTCAGAACTTAAGATATTAGAAGATATTTATCAGGAGATAATATCAGGACTTAACAAGACTTTCAGATAAGGAAGGCGACTGATTGAAGGAAAGAAGATTAAGACAAACACAAGAAGAGATATGCATGGAGAAGAATTCTATGAAGAATAGAATACTTGGAGGAAAAGATAACTAATTGATATATTTTAGGATACAGACTTATATTCAATATCGATTAGAAGATTATCTTGTAATTGTGTGTCTATATAAACACAACATAGGGTTTACACTATAAGTGTTATCTTAATCGAGAATATTATTCATTGTAACCCAGCAACTCTCGTGATATTTGTTCATCACTGAGAGAGAACGGTTCCATTGTGTCACACCCCCAACTTAAATAGCGAAATAAATATAGCTATTACATCTTTTTAATGAAGAATACACAACCAAAATCCAAGATCTTACAGTTTAGGGTTTGGAACAGCCCAACACTACCAACTATTACATCTGATTACAAATACCGAGTCCTCACACAACTATTAATACTTATTCTACCTGAGCTCGAACATAAGCATCAGCATCACAGGTCTTACGGGCAGTCTGCTTGAATCTAACCATAGCTGCTAGCTGTAATATAAGGGTAAAGCAAGAAGTGAGCCAAAAGCTCAACAAGTGCTAATAGTACAACGCAAAACATAAATCGAGATATGCCTTTAGGAATGACAATGGAAAGACATAATCAATGATAACGAGAGATAAAACTTATGTGAGTTGGCATCATTTTGCTTGCATCAAAACAAATTTTAAAAATCATTCTTAATCAAAATCATTTTATGACGCTACGGATTACAGCCGGTAATCAGCCGCGAAGTAATCCCGAACCTCGCTGGGTTCTAAAACATTATTGGGAATCCCTAGGCAACTTTTAAGCCTAATATAAGTGTGGAAAGGACTCGCATCTCAGTCCAGATCCACCATTCAAAGAAAACATTTATCTCCCTTTGGGACTGAAAAATCCACATTTTAATCATTTTAAAAACTGATGCCGATTTATGACAAAATCTCTTTCGACTGTAATCATTTTTATCAAGGGATTATAGATCAACTTGAAACACTGGAAATATGACACTAAATCTCAGGGCCATGATCCACTAGACTTTACTATATTAGGGTAATTGAGAGGTTTCCATAAACAAGAACTTTGACAAGGAAATTGAGCAAGGCTATTGGATAATATGAAAGAGTAATGCCAAACTAGGCTTAAAGCAATGGTTGTAGACAAGGTATAGGTATTAGAACATCAAGAAGATAAGAATCACTGGTTCCAATAGGATAGAGGTGTTAAAATATAAAGAAAGTGATCATCAGCTCAAGATATAACAGGGTATCAAGCTTTTAGGGTAAGGATAGGGTTATCAAACAATCATGAATGAATTTAAGAAATGATTGGCTTTTAGGTATCAAGATAAAGTTTCTATCGAGGTTATTTCAAGAGTTGAATCAAGCATCAGGGTGCAATATCAAGATTTCTCAGGGATCAATAGCATGATAATCAAAAGGATCAATAAGGTATTATAACAAATCTCTATTTTATCATGGCAGTAAACTATCATGAAAGACTTTTGAACTACTTGTAATACGTACTCGAGGGTTCATGGCATCTCTATGTAACTCAAGGATAAACAAAAGATACGCTTGATTTAAATATATTAAAATGACTCAGGATAATTGCATCGATATATATATGAACTGTTTACAGTAAATACGAAGGTCAAGTTGAATCACTTGCCTTGAGATAGACTGGTCTGGTCTGACTGGTAGGAGCAACAACTGGAGCTTCACTCGACTTTTATGGCAAGTTTTCCCTCGTCTCGAGATCCTACATAAATAATAATAATCCTCATTATAATATATTCTTACCATCTTAACCTATTTACAACCCGAAATTAAACATGGATGGCACTTAGGCCTATACGCACTTAATTCATATCCACCATTATATTTTCAAATGTACACACGTAGTCACATAATCACATATCGTATATTAATACCAAATAACATCATATACACCATAATGCCACACTAGGCTTGGATGATCTCGACTCACCACTTAAGTCACTTGGTCGCTAACTAAACAAAGTCTTCAAATTTGGGCTTCCTAACTCAATGTGCCTTTCCTAAATTATCCAAAACCTATTGACCCTCACTTGTGCCTTTTTCTCTACTGACCTTATACTATCTTACAACTATGGTGGTTGACCTAATACTCACTTCTAAGTGTTCTAAAACTATGTGATAAGTGAAAGTGCTCACTGGTGCAAATTTCAGAATGGTAACTAAGGTTTCTTGAGTGCATTAGACACTCTTAAACTACAAGTTTTTCTTCAAACTTTTTACACAAGACTCTCCTGACCTAAGGGCATCTCACAAGCTTGATGTGGCTCAAAGGCCTGGCTTGGGCCTTCTTGGGCCTAAGCTAAAAGTCCAAGGTTCCCCTGTTTTTCTGGGCAGAAAATGCCCTGACTTGAATTAACTTGTGACACATGGTTCTAGCTCATATCCTATGAACTATGGTTGGAAAAACTTTTCTGACATACCCTCTAACTAAGGCCCAATTGGGCCTAATGAGGGCCTACCCATGACATGGCCAAATCTCCCTATTTCTAAGTTGCAACAAAACTGTCCCCTGCTGGACAGATTTTGTTATTCTACTTGTGCACCTAACCAAATGACATGCAAACCTCCAACCAACTCCTAAAACCTATTATATACTCCCCATACTAACTTCTGGTAGCTTGGGCCTCAAAGTGCACATCATTGACATGGTCAAAACTCACTCTAAACCTCAGGGTATTAAACTGATTTTTCTGCAGAAACTATAACTCTCATTTTTCCAAGGTTTTGACTTGACAACTCAACTAACAAAAACTCAATACTTAAACCAAGACTTATACATGGTAATCTACTGAACTAACTCCTTTATTCTCAAAATAACATTGGGTGAGATCATCCATGCCTAAAAACAACAACATGCAACTAAATATATAACATGCAACTCATGGAAAGCACATAACAAGATTTCGGCTAGGCATAAAGTTGTAAATGCTTGCAAAATCGACTTGCACCTAATACTTATCCTTAATAATTATGAAATATAACTCCTTTTAAGTATTAATAAGAAATTCATCATGGAAACAATCTATTTAAGCACATCTATTTCGAATTTTATAGATAACAACATGATTTCGAAAAGAATAGCATGCAAAACATGGTTGATCATCATTTTAATGTCTTAAAACTAGCATGCATGGCTAATCATAAATTTATAATGAGATTTCAGTAGCATGCAAAGGATTTTAAAGCATGATATCTCCATAAAACACTTAGTTAGCACATATACATAATATATCTCATAGAGAGCTCTTGAATTCACAAGAATCAAGAGTTTCTCTTTGGAGATCACACAAAACTACACATGCAACCATGAAACTTCATCTTCCAAATCACAAAACTCTTGGGAAGTATATAAAATAAATGTAGGTGAAAGAATTACACTAGGGAAGATGAGAAATGGAATGAAAAATGGAAGGGAGTGGGGGAAATGGGGTTCGGCCGAGAGCAAAAGGGAGGGAGGGGAAGAGAGAAATTTTTGTGGTGTGTTGGAGTGTGAAATGATGAATGACTTCTCTCCACTTTGATTTATTTGTTTTATGCTATTTGGTTGACAAGTAATGAGTGGAAGTGAGAACTTACAAAAATGTCCCTTGGCTAAAGTTAGGCCATTTTGCATGCAAGGCTAAGGTAGTAATTTGGTAATAATCAAATGAGTTAGTGGGGTTGGAAAAGTCTTATTTGCCCTTTGAGAGAATAGAAAGAGAGTTTGCATGCAAGGTTATTCATGTAATTTGATAATTATAACAAATAAAATTTGTAAAGATTTATTTTTATAAAATAAAATACAAGTTCAAAAATTATAAAATTTATACCATAAAATAACTTGTATTTTTAGAGACTTTATAAAATCATTTTCAAAATTTGTGATCAAAATGCCTTTTAAAAGAAGATTTTTCCAAAGCTTAGAATATTCCTTATAAATCAAAAATAAAGAAATTAAATAAACTCTTGCTTTGAAAAATCATATACTACCCAAAGCAAATTTATAATGCAGAAATTTTCACTCACACAAACGTACAATCATTGAATATATTTTCATTTGACTTAATATTATACCAAATTCACAAATAATATTACATAAAATGCCGGTCGTAACATCCTCTCCCCCTTAAGGGATTCTGTCCCCAGAATCTAAGAGAACAGATGAGGATACCGGGAACGCATATCAGACTCTAACTCCCAAGTCGACTCTTCGACCTTAGGGTTCTTCCAAAGTACTTTTACTAACTTTACTGACTTATTTCTAAGACTCTTTACTTGCCAGTCGAGTATTTTAATCCGGTTGCTCCACAAATGACAGGTCTGCCTGAATTTCTACGGGTTCATATTCTATCACATGGCTAGTGTCAGGATTATATTTCTTAAGTAATGACACATGGAACACGTTATGCACATGCCGATACTGAGGTGGTAAGGCCAACTCGTAGGCCACCTTTCCTACTTGACTCAAAATCTCAAAAGGACCTATGTATCTAGGTGCTAACTTTCTTTTCTTGTCATATCTCATCAACCCTTTCCTAGGTGACACCTTTAGCAACACAGCTTCGCCAATTTGGAATTGAACATCCTTACGCGCTGGATCCGCATACTTCCTCTGTCTATCTTGAGCAGCAAGCAACCTTTTCTGAATTAACTTGACTGAGTCATGCAACTGTTGTACCAATTCTGAGCCGAAAATTCTTCCTTCTCCTACTTCATCCCAACTTGTTGGTGATCTACATTTTCGCCCGTACAAAGCTTCATATGGTGGCATGCCGATACTGGAATGATAGCTGTTGTTATATGAGAATTCAATCAATGGCAGGTGGTCGTCCCAACTTCCTGCAAAATCGATTGCACAACTGCGCAACATGTCTTCAATTGTTTGAATCGTCCTTTCGCTCTGACCATCAGTCTGCGGGTGATACGCCGTGCTCATATTCAACTTCGTGCCAAGATATTCCTGGAATTGCTTCCAGAATCTCGAGTTAAATCGGGGATCTCTGTCTGAAACTATTGATACGGGTACTCCATGCCTTAATACGATTTCGTGCACATACAGATGAACCAACTTGTCCAGTGACGACTTCTCATTTATTGGAAGGAAATGCGCTGACTTCGTAAGACGATCAATTATAACCCATATTGCGTCATGTCCGGATTTTGTTCGCGGTAGACCTACTATAAAGTCCATAGCGATATTTTCCCATTTCCATTATGGAATCTTCAGGGGCTGAATTAATCCGCTTGGTCGTTGATGTTCTGCCTTTACTTTCTGACAAGTATAGCACTTCGCAACCCATTCTGCCACGTCTCGCTTCATATTTGGCCACCAAAAGTTCTTCTTTAAGTCTTGATACATCTTGGTGCTTCCCGGGTGGATTGAAAATTTCGAATGGTGGGCTTCATGGAGGATCTTATTCTTTAATTCAGGTACATGAGGAATCCATATTCTGGATGAAAACCTTAGTATTCCTTGCTCATCCCTTTTAGTATTAATCTCTTCTCCAGATAACTGATTTTTCTCTTTTTCCATTACTTCCTCTTGACACTTCTTTATCTTTTCCATTAGTGTTGGCTGAAAGGTCATTGCACGACAAACTTCTTTGACTTTCCCATAAGCACAAAGTTCCAATTCAAATTTTCCGATTTCTTCAGATAACTCTTTTGATGTTATCATCATATTCAATCTCTCCTTCCGACTCAGCGCATCGGCCACTACGTTCGCCTTTCCAGGATGGTAATTTATCGAACAGTCATAGTCCTTGATCAATTCCAGCCATCTCCTCTGCCTCATATTGAGCTCTTTCTGAGTAAAAATGTACTTTAAACTCTTGTGATCCGTGTAGATTTCACACTTCTCTCCATAGAGATAGTGTCTCCAAATCTTGAGTGCGAACACTATGGCGGCTAGTTCCAAGTCATGCGTCGGATACTTTAACTCGTGCGGCTTCAACTGTCTTGACGCATATGCTATTACCTTACTGTGTTGCATCAACACACAACCCAAACCCTTATGTGAAGCGTCGCTGAATATTACAAAATTCCCTTGATCATCTGGAAGTACCAACACCGGAGCTGTTACCAACTTCTGTTTTAACTCTTGAAAGCTATTTTCACATTCTGCACTCCATTCAAACTTTTGATTCTTTCTGGTTAACTTGGTCAATGGCGTGGCGATCTTCGAGAAATCCTTGACGAATCTTCTATAGTATCCGACCAATCCTAAAAAACTTCGCACTTCCGTAGGAGTCTTTGGCCTCTCCCAACTCATAACTGCCTCAATCTTCGCCGGATCCACTTTAACTCCCTCATTTCCAATAACATGCCCCAAAAATTGAACTTCCTTTAACCAAAACTCACATTTGGTAAACTTGGCATACAACTTCTCTTGTCGGAGTATCTCCAATGCTATCCAGAGGTGCTGCATATGTTCTTCTTCCGACTTAGAATAAATAAGGATGTCATCAATAAATACCACGACAAATTTATCCAAATACTTCTTAAATACTCGATTCATCAGATCCATAAATGTGGCCGGAGCGTTGGTCAATCCAAACGGCATTACTAGGAATTTATAATGCCCATATCTGGTCCTAAATGCGGTCTTGGGAATATCTTCTTCCTTGATCTTTAATTGATGGTATCCCGATCTCAAATCAATCTTCGAAAAGCATTTTGCTCCCTTTAACTGATCAAAAAGGTCATCTATCCTTGGTAGCGGGTAGCGGTTCTTGATCGTTACTTTATTCAACTCCCGGTAATCTATGCATAGACGCATACTCCCATCTTTCTTCTTCACAAAGAGAACAGGTGCTCCCCATGGCGACGTACTTGGTCGTATCACTCCCTTATCCAATAATTCTTGTAGCTGGCTCGCCAACTCTTTCATTTCTGCTGGTGCCATCCTATACGGAGCCTTTGAAACTGGTTCCGTGCCTGGAGCAAGGTTGATCTCGAACTCAATTTGTCGATCTGGTGGTAAGCCTGGTAGTTCGTCGGGAAACACATCAGGGAACTCATTAACTACAGGAATATCTTCCATGCTGGGGCTGCCTCTCTCTGAATCCACTACATATGCTAGGAACGACTCACAACCTTTTCTAAGTAACTTCTTAGCCTGAATAATTGTAAGAAATAGTTGCCCTTGCCTCTGCCCCTTAAATACTACCTTCTCTCCACTCTTCGTCTTTAAATACACTCTCTTGGTCTTACAATTTATCTGAGCGCTATTCTCTCCTAACCAATCCATTCCTAAAATTATATCAAACTCTCCCAGCTTGAAGAGTATCAAGTCGGCTGAGAACTTATATCCCGAAATATCAATCTCACATTTTGGACAAAATTGATTCACAGGAATCTTCTCTTGGTTCGCAATTACCACATTTACTACCTCACTCATAACCGTTTTATCACATTGGAGCTTATCAACAAAAGTTCTGATATGAAAGATCTTGTTGCTCCCGAATCAATCAATACTTTAGCTTTGACATTATTGAGTAAAAGTGTACCTGCTATCACCTCAGAATTCTGAACAGCATCTTTCATCTTTAGATCAAATGTCCTTGCTGTTGCTTGCGGGGTTGGTGCGGGTGGTGGAGGTAACGCCAATACCTCAGCTGGCACGCTTGCACTGGTACTTGCCACGTTCATCAGAGCTCTGACTGGTCCTGTTGCCTTACACTCCCTAGCCATGTGTCCAGTCTTCCCACACTTGTAACACGTAACTCCTGGCTTCGACATCTTGCACTCGTTTGCCAAATGTCCCTTCTGATTGCACCTATAACAGGTCATACTCAGCTTATTGCATACTCCGGGGTGCCTTCTTCCACAGTGCTTGCATTCTGGCCTCTGGAACCTGTTTTCTCCAACTTGCCCTTGGCTTGCCTGATTGTTCCCTTTTGATTCTTGCCTTTTGCCCAAATTTCCCTTCCTTTGAAAATTTCCGCCCTTCTGGAAACCAATCCTCTTTACATTTCGATCTTGCGAACTTCCAGCTTCGGACTTTTCTCCATAAAATGGAACCTTCCTCTTCTTGTTATCCCTCTCTTTCCTTGACTGCATCCCATTATTCTCAATCAGAGCAGCTTTCTGTACTACTCCCGCATAAGTTTCAAGCTCAAACATAGCCACCCTATCTCTGATCCAAGGCTCCAATCCTTGCTGAAATTTCTTTGCTTTTTCCTCCTCAGTGCTGGTATACTTTGTCACAAACCTTGACAACTCAGTGAACTTCTTCTCATACTCCAATACAGTCATGTTCCCTTGCTTCAACTCAAGAAATTTTAGCTCCATCTGATTCTGCATGTACTTAGGGTAATACTTGTCCAGAAATAACTTTTTAAATCTCTCCCAAGAAACCTGATGAGTGACTTCCATAGCTTTTATTGATTCCCACCAATAGATGACTTCTCCCTTCAAGAAGTAAGTGGCATACGACGTCTTCTGATCGTCTCCTAACTGTACCAACTCAAAAGCCCTTTCCATCTCCTTGATCCAGGTGTTTGCTATCACTGGATCAGTGGTATCATGAAATACAGGTGGATTCACATTCTGAAAAGCTTTGAAAGTGACAATTTGTCTAGGTGGTACTGGTGGTTCAGGTGGTTGGTGTGGCTCACGGTTATCTTGGTTTTCAATTCGTTGTTGAAGGGTTAGTTGTTGTTGAGCTATAGTATTGGTTTGCTGTTGCAAGGTTTCCAGTAGTCGAAGAATATTTGGGTCTGTGGTGAAGGTGGTTGTTGGGTTCTTCTTTTTGGGAGGCATGATCCTGAAATAAGAGTTATGTCATAACAAATATGAATGATAAAATGATTCGAGGGTATCGCATGACATTCTCATTTACATATGGGGTCAAGTTTCCAAATTAAGCAGATATGATGATAAAAACATAAAATAATAGTTGAGAGCAAATGGAACAATAGCACATAATTATTGAAATTTTTAAAGGTCACAGTACATAGGATTGGGACATAGTCTGATTCTAGGAATAACAGGCTTATTTAAAGGAAAGACGGAAACAACTGGGGATTCCATAGAGTCTGATAGTACAACAACATGAAAGGTAAATGGAAAGAACTAAGGCTCCACTCCATCTGAACGGGGCTTGGTAGTCTTTTCCTCTCGAAGCGTCTTCACAATGCTCTGGAGCTCATCCGCCACCATCTGAATGACATACTGGCTGGTACGGTCCCGGTGTGCTGGCATCTCCTCAAGCTTAGTGTTGACATACTGAACCAAGGTCTCAAGTCTCGCAATCATCTGCTCCTTGGGCTTCCCTTCATATTTTCGGCTGTCCGCATACACGTTCTTCAGTCGGTCTATCAGTCGGTCGTACTTGCCCTGAAGCATGTCGAACTCGCGCCTCAACTCAGCATACACGGAGAAAGCAATAGTGTCGTCCGACCCAGAGGATGACGAGGAATGCACCCTTTGCTGACAACCAATAAGAGGACTATTAATAATAATTTACTTAACCTACTCTCTCGCATAATATCTATAACCTACACACAAATCCTATAACCTATTTGGGCTGTCCAGGGACTCTAAACCGTAGCTCTGATACCAAAACCTGTCACACCCCCAACTTAAATAGCGAAATAAATATAGCTATTACATCTTTTTAATGAAGAATACACAACCAAAATCCAAGATCTTACAGTTTAGGGTTTGGAACAGCCCAACACTACCAACTATTACATCTGATTATAAATACCGAGTCCTCACACAACTATTAATACTTATTCTACCTGAGCTCGAACATAAGCATCAGCATCACAGGTCTTACGGGCAGTCTGCTTGAATCTAACCATAGCTGCTAGCTGTAATATAAGGGTAAAGCAAGAAGTGAGCCAAAAGCTCAACAAGTGCTAATAGTACAACGCAAAACATAAATCGAGATATGCCTTTAGGAATGACAATGGAAAGACATAATCAATGATAACGAGAGATAAAACTTATGTGAGTTGGCATCATTTTGCTTGCATCAAAACAAATTTTAAAAATCATTCTTAATCAAAATCATTTTATGACGCTACGGATTACAGCCGGTGATCAGCCGCGAAGTAATCCCGAACCTCGCTGGGTTCTAAAACATTATTGGGAATCCCTAGGCAACTTTTAAGCCTAATATAAGTGTGGAAAGGACTCGCGTCTCAGTCCAGATCCACCATTCAAAGAAAACATTTATCCCCCTTTGGGACTGAAAAATCCACATTTTAATCATTTTAAAAACTGATACCGATTTATGACAAAATCTCTTTCGACTGTAATCATTTTTATCAAGGGATTATAGATCAACTTGAAACACTGGAAATATGACACTAAATCTCAGGGCCATGATCCACTAGACTTTACTATATTAGGGTAATTGAGAGGTTTCCATAAACAAGAACTTTGACAAGGAAATTGAGCAAGGCTATTGGATAATATGAAAGAGTAATGCCAAACTAGGCTTAAAGCAATGGTTGTAGACAAGGTATAGGTATTAGAACATCAAGAAGATAAGTATCACTGGTTCCAATAGGATAGAGGTGTTAAAATATAAAGAAAGTGATCATCAGCTCAAGATATAACAGGGTATCAAGCTTTTAGGGTAAGGATAGGGTTATCAAACAATCATGAATGAATTTAAGAAATGATTGGCTTTTAGGTATCAAGATAAAGTTTCTATCGAGGTTATTTCAAGAGTTGAATCAAGCATCAGGGTGCAATATCAAGATTTCTCAGGGATCAATAGCATGATAATCAAAAGGATCAATAAGGTATTATAACAAATCTCTATTTTATCATGGCAGTAAACTATCATGAAAGACTTTTGAACTACTTGCAATACGTACTCGAGGGTTCATGGCATCTCTATGTAACTCAAGGATAAACAAAAGATACGCTTGATTTAAATATATCAAAATGACTCAGGATAATTGCATCGATATATATATGAACTGTTTATAGTAAATACGAAGGTCAAGTTGAATCACTTGCCTTGAGATAGACTGGTCTGGTCTGACTGGTAGGAGCAACAACTGGAGCTTCACTCGAATTTTATGGCAAGTTTTCCCTCGTCTCGAGATCCTACATAAATAATAATAATCCTCATTATAATATATTCTTACCATCTTAACCTATTTACAACCCGAAATTAAACATGGATGGCACTTAGGCCTATACGCACTTAATTCATATCCACCATTATATTTTCAAATGTACACACGTAGTCACATAATCACATATCGTATATTAATACCAAATAACATCATATACACCATAATGCCACACTAGGCTTGGATGATCTCGACTCACCACTTAAGTCACTTGGTCGCTAACTAAACAAAGTCTTCAAATTTGGGCTTCCTAACTTAATGTGCCTTTCCTAAATTATCCAAAACCTATTGACCCTCACTTGTGCCTTTTTCTCTACTGACCTTATACTATCTTACAACTATGGTGGTTGACCTAATACTCACTTCTAAGTGTTCTAAACCTATGTGATAAGTGAAAGTGCTCACTGGTGCAAATTTCAGAATGGTAACTAAGGTTTCTTGAGTGCATTAGACACTCTTAAACTACAAGTTTTTCTTCAAACTTTTTACACAAGACTCTCCTGACCTAAGGGCATCTCACAAGCTTGATGTGGCTCAAAGGCCTGGCTTGGGCCTTCTTGGGCCTAAGCTAAAAGTCCAAGGTTCCCCTGTTTTTCTGGGCAGAAAATGCCCTGACTTGAATTAACTTGTGACACATGGTTCTAGCTCATATCCTATGAACTATGGTTGGAAAAACTTTTCTGACATACCCTCTAACTAAGGCCCAATTGGGCCTAATGAGGGCCTACCCATGACATGGCCAAATCTCCCTATTTCTAAGTTGCAACAAAACTGTCCCCTGCTGGACAGATTTTGTTATTCTACTTGTGCACCTAACCAAATGACATGCAAACCTCCAACCAACTCCTAAAACCTATTATATACTCCCCATACTAACTTCTGGTAGCTTGGGCCTCAAAGTGCACATCAATGACATGGTCAAAACTCACTCTAAACCTCAGGGTATTAAACTGATTTTTCTGCAGAAACTATAACTCTCATTTTTCCAAGGTTTTGACTTGACAACTCAACTAACAAAAACTCAATACTTAAACCAAGACTTATACATGGTAATCTACTGAACTAACTCCTTTATTCTCAAAATAACATTGGGTGAGATCATCCATGCCTAAAAACAACAACATGCAACTAAATATATAACATGCAACTCATGGAAAGCACATAACAAGATTTCGGCTAGGCATAAAGTTGTAAATGCTTGCAAAATCGACTTGCACCTAATACTTATCCTTAATAATTATGAAATATAACTCCTTTTAAGTATTAATAAGAAATTCATCATGGAAACAATCTATTTAAGCACATCTATTTCGAATTTTATAGATAACAACATGATTTCGAAAAGAATAGCATGCAAAACATGGTTGATCATCATTTTAATGTCTTAAAACTAGCATGCATGGCTAATCATAAATTTATAATGAGATTTCAGTAGCATGCAAAGGATTTTAAAGCATGATATCTCCATAAAACACTTAGTTAGCACATATACATAATATATCTCATAGAGAGCTCTTGAATTCACAAGAATCAAGAGTTTCTCTTTGGAGATCACACAAAACTACACATGCAACCATGAAACTTCATCTTCCAAATCACAAAACTCTTGGGAAGTATATAAAATAAATGTAGGTGAAAGAATTACACTAGGGAAGATGAGAAATGGAATGAAAAATGGAAGGGAGTGGGGGAAATGGGGTTCGGCCGAGAGCAAAAGGGAGGGAGGGGAAGAGAGAAATTTTTGTGGTGTGTTGGAGTGTGAAATGATGAATGACTTCTCTCCACTTTGATTTATTTGTTTTATGCTATTTGGTTGACAAGTAATGAGTGGAAGTGAGAACTTACAAAAATGTCCCTTGGCTAAAGTTAGGCCATTTTGCATGCAAGGCTAAGGTAGTAATTTGGTAATAATCAAATGAGTTAGTGGGGTTGGAAAAGTCTTATTTGCCCTTTGAGAGAATAGAAAGAGAGTTTGCATGCAAGGTTATTCATGTAATTTGATAATTATAACAAATAAAATTTGTAAAGATTTATTTTTATAAAATAAAATACAAGTTCAAAAATTATAAAATTTATACCATAAAATAACTTGTATTTTTAGAGACTTTATAAAATCATTTTCAAAATTTGTGATCAAAATGCCTTTTAAAAGAAGATTTTTCCAAAGCTTAGAATATTCCTTATAAATCAAAAATAAAGAAATTAAATAAACTCTTGCTTTGAAAAATCATATACTACCCAAAGCAAATTTATAATGCAGAAATTTTCACTCACACAAACGTACAATCATTGAATATATTTTCATTTGACTTAATATTATACCAAATTCACAAATAATATTACATAAAATGCCGGTCGTAACACATTGTAATATTGTTTTATTAATAAGATTATTCTGTGTTTCATACTTGTGTTCTTAATTCGATTTGATTGTAGTATACACTGTATTCAATCCCCTTCTACAGTGTGTGTGACCTATCAAGTGGTATCAGAGCCAATCTGTTAACACATATACAGTAAAGATCCAAAAATATCATGTCTGAAGAAGAGAAAACTCCAACCAAGCCTACCAAAACTGAAGAAACTCCAAAGACTCAAATCCATAATCGATATGAGACTATTAGGGTTCCCATAGTGAAACCTTTTGAGTATCCCATATGGAAAGTGAGGATGACTATATTTCTGGAAGCTACAGATCCAGAATACCTTGATAGAATTAATGAAGGACCACATAAGCCAACCAAGCTCTCTGTCCAAAGGAGAAAAGTGAGTATACAGCTGAAGATATCTCATCTATTACCAAGGATGCAGAGGTAAGGCATTTGGTGCATAATGCCATTGATAATGTCATGTCAAACAGGGTAATTAACTGCAAGACTGCAAATAGGATATGGGATGCCTTGGAGACAAGATGCCAGGGAACTGATGCAATTAAGAAGAACATGAGGACTATACTCACTCAAGAATATGAGCACTTTGAGTCAAAACCTGATGAGTCATTAACTGGTTTATATGACAGATTTATCAAACTCTTGAATGATCTGTCATTGGTGGATAAGGAATATGATCTTAAAGATACTAATCTTAAATTCCTTTTAACTCTTCCTGAAAGTTGGGATTTGAAGGCAACTACTATAAGAGACAACTATGCTCTTGATGAAACAACTCTTGATGAAATTTATGGTATGCTCAAGACTCATGAACTTGAGATGGATCAAAGAAACAAGAGGCATGGGAGAAAGTCAAGAATAGTTGCTCTTAAGGATGGGGAGGAATTCCCCAAAGTGGCTGCCTCAAAGAAAGGCAAAAGAAAGGCTCTCATCACAAAGTCTGATTCAAATTCATCAAATTCTGATAATGATGATGAGGATTCAGAAACTGAAAGTTTATCCGAGATGGATACTGATGAAGAGATGATGAGATTGTGTGCTCTTATGGTGAAGGGAATCACAAAGATAGCCTACAGGAAATTCAGAAAGGGAAGGAAATTTTCCAGGAAAAGTGGAAGTTCTGATAAGAAGGGATTCAGAAAATCTGAAGGCAAAGCAGGAAAGTCTGACAAAGTAGATTACTCAAATGTTAAATGCTACAATTGTGGTGAGAAAGGCCACATATCTCCTGATTGCAAGAAAGGAAAAAGTGACAAAGGCAAGGCACTTGTCACAAAGAAGAAAAGCTGGATAGACACTTCAGATTCTGAAAATGAGGTGAACTATGCCTTGATGGCAAATGCTGATAGCAGTTCTGATGTTGCTGAGTTAAAGGTACCTCAAACAACTTATGCTTTTCATACCGATGATAGTACAAAGTTGAGATCTTATCTTAAAACCATATTCATTAGTTATAGAAATCAGACTTTAACATGTGATAGGTTAACTTCTGAAAATCTGGCTTTTAAGAAAAGGAATGACTATTTAGAAAAAGAGTTAGTTATGTTCCATCAAACTCAGAAAGAAAGAGATGATGCTTTTTATGTTAGAGATGAAGTGTTAAAATTGAATTAATCTCTAAAAACTGAGTTAGAAAACGAAAGAGAGATTATCAGGACTTGGACTAACTCTGGTAGAACAACTCAGAATTTGCTAAGTAGTGGAAACTGGAAAGAGGGCTTAGGTTATGGAGATGATAAAAGTGAAACAGGAACTGAACAAATTAAGCCAATTATTGTTAAACAGACTAATAAGCCAAAGGTAAATCCTGTTAAGTTTGTAGCTAAAACTGTAAAGTCTGATTTTGAAAAGATGAAAGATAGTGAGACAGAAGTTAAGGCAGAGTCAACTTCTGATAAGTTAAAACAGGATAAACCAGGTGAAGTTAACATAGGCTTAATGACAAAGAAGTAGCTTAAGTACAAGCTGAAAGAGATTAAGGATGTAAATAAGGTAAAGCCACCTCGGAAAAATAGGAATGGAAATGAAGGTGTGGATAAAATCAATAATAATATGCCTGTTCCTAATGCTCCTAGAAAGAAATGTTATAACTGTGGAAACTCTAACCATCTTGCTTCTTTTTGCAGGAAGAATAAGAATATCAACTCTTTACCTCCTAGATCAGGAGTTAAGAGTTGGTCTGTTAGGTTTAAACCACAAAATCCTTGTCTTCATTGTGGTAGTTTATGGCATTCTATTTATACTTTTAAGGAATATCATAGTTTGTACTATGATTTTTATCAAATAAAACCTTCTTTAAAGAAAGTTAGCATTATTCCTTCTAGTGTAAGTTCTGATGCAAAGTCTAATACTGTAAATTCTGATAAGAAATTTTTTAACATAAACTCTGATGTTAAATCCGCTGCAAATGTTAATAAAATTAATAAGGCCAAAGGATCCAAGCAAGTCTGGGTCCTTAAAACTAATCATTAGTGGTCTTTGTGATTGCAGGGCAACAGGAAAAATATCATAGTTCTGGACAGTGGATGTTCAGGACATATGACTGGAAATAAAGCCCTGCTATCAGACTTTGTGGAGAAAGCTGGCCTAGGAGTTTCTTATGGAGATGGAAACATGGGAAAAACTCTGGGATATGGCAATATCAATCTTAGGAATGTCATCATTGAGAAAGTAGCTCTAGTCTCAGGACTTAAACACAATCTGCTGAGTGTTAGTCAAATCTGTGACAGAGGTTATCATGTGGATTTCTTTGAAGAACACTGTGAAGTTGTAAGCAAATCTAAAGGCAAAGTTATTCTAAAGGGATACAGGCATGGTAACATTTATGAAGCCAAGCTTTCAACAAGTTCTGATGGTTCTGCAATTTGTCTGTTAAGCAGAGCATCAATTGAAGAAAGCTGGGATTGGCACAAGAAACTCTTTTATTTAAATTCAAAAATATAAATGAACTAGTCAAGAAAGATCTTGTGAGAGGACTGCCAAAATCAGTATTTGCTCCTGATGGCCTTTGTGATTCATGTCAAAAGGCAAAACAAAGAAAATCTTCATTCAAGAGCAAGACTGAATCTTCAATTCTTGAGCCTTATCACCTACTACATGTTGATCTATTTGGTCCAGTGAATGTCATGTCTATTGCAAAGAAGAAATACGCTATGGTCATAGTAGATGAGTTCACTAGATACACATGGGTGTATTTCTTGCACACAAAAAGTGAAACTGCATCTATCTTGATTGATCATGTCAAACAACTGGATAAATTGGTCAAAGACTATGTGAAAATCATAAGAAGTGATAATGGCACTGAGTTCAAGAATATGATAATGAAGAGTTCTGCAAAGATCATGGAATAAAGCAAGAATTTTCTGCTCCTAGAACTCCACAGGAAAATGGAGTTGTTGAAAGAAAGAATAGAACTCTTATTGAAGCTGCACGAACTATGCTTGATGAAGCAAAGTTATCAACCTACTTTTGGGCTGAAGCTGTGCAGACTGCTTCTTTTACTCAGAATGCAACACTTATAAAAAAGCATGGAAAGACACCATATGAGATGGTGAAGAAAAAGAGGCCAAATCTGAAGTACTTTTATGTATTTGGATGCAAGTTCTGATGGGCCAAGTTCTGATAATTCTGGAAACTCAAATTCTGATTCATCAAGTTCTGATGGGCCAAGTTCTGATAATTCTGGAAACTCAAATTCTGAAGGATCCAACTCAGAGAGCATAATTTCAGGGGGAGCATCAAAAAATGTTGATGGAGACAGCATGGATCATGGGGGAGCATCCAGTTCTAGAGATCAACTTCCATCTGCAAGGAAGTGGACTAAAGCTGTAATAACCCCAATTTTTGGAATTTTTTAAACCCTTATGAATAGTGATTTTGCTGATTATGCTGAATAAGAAAACTTTTCATACCACACTATGTAGGGGTTCTTTTATTGTTATTCTGAGATCTTATTAGTACTCTATATGGTATATAAATGTATGTAAAGATCGTCAGAATCCAAATTCGAATACTTTGATTTTTCCAGAAAATCCACCAGATACCGAAAGAATTGAGTATAAGGTAACAGGATAAAAAGGATTTAAATTCAAGGATTATAAGAGAGGATCATAAAAGGAATATAATGTATTGAGAAAGGTTAAGGAAACCCAAGTAATAAGATTCCGGGTATGATCCCTCAAACGATAAACGAAAACGAAAGTTAAGCGAACCGTATAACAGATCAGCGGTCATTAGCCAAGTAATTAAAAGTTAATCAAGGAGGTTAGGGATGATGATGTCATCAAACCAACAAGAAGAGGACAAGTGTGGGAGGGTGACATCACATGATGACCTAAGCATGACATAAGGGAAGGAGGTGTGGTTGATTAATAACCACATAATTTTTCATGGTTAAAAAGGTAATTAATCAAAAACAAAAGCTAGCAACCAAGCAAACAAATCACAAAACACAAAAACACAAAGTTTATTTCACTTTCTTCATAAAAGCTCTCGGCTTTCTTCTTCTTCAAAGAAAGAAAAAGTCAAAATCCTAGATCCAAGCTTTGTTAATTAGCAAGGTAATTATCTAAGGTTTCTTGTGTATAGATATAGATATCCTATAATTTTAAGCTTCAATTTCCTTCATAATCTCTTCCTAAAAATCATGGAAGAAGAGGGTGAATAGTGTTTTTCAAGAACTTAAAATTTTGTTCTTAAGTTTTTGTTTAGATTAAGCTTTGATAAGGACATTCAAGGGTGATTCCAAGCTCCTTAGTTACTTTTACTCACCAAGGAAGGTATAACCTCATACCCTAGCCCTACTTTTGTATATTTAGAGTTTTGTGTTTTGTATGGTTCATAAGATGCTTGGTTATGGTGTATTTAGAGATGGGTTGGTGTTATGATGTGTTTGGAGTTGTAAATCTTGATAATTAGTTAAAGAACTTAAGTAAGCTTTTTGTTCATGATTGGGAAGTAGTATAATTTGATAATATTGAGTTGTTGGGGCTGTTATGGTGAAGTATGGATGGAGTTTGGTTGTGATGTTGATTGTGGGTTGATTGTGGGTTGATTTGGAGTGGTATAAATTTGGGTAATCGCGTAAACATAGCTGTCGTAATGCCCGATTTACCTTAGACTGTTTTTTTTCTTAACAGAAGAACCTTTGAACTCACTGTTAGGTTTTGACCATTGCCATGTTTAGATAGTTCATGTTATGAGCTTCGTTTTGATATGTGGTTCGTTCGATTCCGATGTACAGTTTAGGAGAAACGACCATTTTAAGTAACGGCGTTTCGCGAATGAAACATTTCCCCTCGCCTTACTTTGAAACCTTGGTAAAGGACCTTAAATGACTAATTGGGATATGAAACAATTATGTTAATTGGATTAGGCAGTTCATAAGGTACTCGCGAAAGAATCGCTTTAAAATTCTTAATGGTTAATTTATTAAAAATAGTGGAGCCGAGGGTACTCGAGCGACTTAAGTGAATCGTTAAGCGCATAAGCGAACGTTAGTGGTCTAATTGGTTAAAGTCTAGTTTCTTAAGCGACCGGGGTTTAATTCCGACTTATGTTGTTGTTCATAGGTTATCGGACCCACTCTAAGCTTAAGTCTATCTGGGAACACTCAGGCAAGTTTTCTACCCGTTATACTGTTGTTGTGATGTATATATGTATATGCATTATCTTGTGATAGATGCATGATGGTTAATTAGCAAATTCTTGCGATATATTGGAGCATGTGATATGGTATATATGCATGCCTGTTTCGTAATCTTGATACATATATCTGTTGATTCAGTTGCATAATACCTATGCTAGAGATAAGCAGTATTTGCGTATACCCTTAGTATAGGGGACCCCAAGGTGAACATTTTCTAAAACCGGGAGTCGATGTTCCCGAGTATTATATATATATATTCTTATATATACTTATATATGGATATAGTTTTCAAAACTATTAATCGAATAAGTTTTATTCGATAACTTTATTTTTATTAATGAATATTACTTTGAATATTCATTCGAGGACTTATGACTCGGTTTATTTTATTTAATGAATATTAGTTGAATATTCATTCGAGGACTTATGACTCCGTTTATTTTATTTAATGAATATTATTTTGAATATTCATTTGAGGACTTATGACTCCGCTTATTTATTAAATAATATTCTTTATTTTATTAAAGAATAATGTTTCGATAATCAAACTTATTTTCGATTATTCAAATAAATATCATACTTTCGTATAAGTATATCTTTGGTTATTTAATATCCATTTCAAGTATGAGTTTTAAAACTTTTACTTCAATTATTTTTATAAGGATTATCCTTATGGGAATATTATTTAAATAATAATATTCAGATATTTTCTAATATATCAGGACTGATTTATTTCATTAAATCAGCATTACTCCAAACATTCTTAAAAATATTTTCGAGTCTTCAAAATGATTTTAAAAGTTAGAGCGGATCCCAAAACTCATTCTTATATCTAAGATCTTCCTTTCAAGGGGATTTAAATACTCGCTCAAAACCTGAGGGATCCGGCTCTGTGGTGTATTTTATATTCGCAACGTGGTTGCTGTTTTCAGACAACAATTTGATTACTTGCCCAATGTTCGGGAAGTAAGTCCATCTGATTGAGTCGGCATAAGCGACAGGCCGGGGTACGGTCTATGAAGGTGTAAGAGGCTGGGTGACAGTCCATCCACTCTTGAGTGGCCGGGTAATGGTCTAGCGCGAGGTTCGAATGCGGCCAGGGTGATGACCGGCGAGGAATTCATCCATCTACAGTAGAAAAGGTTACTTATTGGTATCTTTGCCTGATCAACAAGATATCAGGCTTATGCTAAAATTCTTTTCCTTCCAAATTCATTGGATATTGCAACTCTGTTCATACTTTACATGACAGAGGTTTTCAGGAAATGTATGGGAGATATATATGAATATATATATATCGGGACTTAATGAAGTATCTCGTAACTTCTTTTCATTCGATGATATTTCAAAGATTGAATCTATTCAAGTCTTATCTTGTAGTCTCATCAGTGTGATGAACTTTTGAAACTAATTATAACTTGAACGGTGGTAGTTCAAGTAGTATTCGGAAAAGATATAAGTATATTGGAGTATCTTGTAACTTCATCTTTTAAACTTATATCTAGTAAATGATTATCTTATGCATATCAAAGATTTTCAGAAAAACATTGAGACAAGGTTAGATATATGAGATCACCTTGCAGCGATATTTTTATACAGTTATAAACTGGAACTCTGTGTATATTATACATGTCAGAGGATTTCAAAGGTTGTGAAAAGTATATATGTATGTATATATTGAATATTTTGCGACTTGGTCGCGTTAAGATATCAGCTTGGTTCATTTCTTCTTGACCAAGACTTTCATGAGTACTATGAGAATGCTCATATATTGTTAATTATTATACATATTATTTTGGTGGGCTTGTTGCTCACCCTTGCTTTCTTCTTTCATCACACAACATCAGATAGACAAGATGAACAAGACCAAGCTCCCGATTCGTGAGCGGATAGGAAATGTTCTGCAGTTTCCTATAGGCGTTGATGTCGCTGTAGCTGAGGTAGGAACTACCAATAGGCTAGGCTTTCAACTCTTGATGTACCAAACTTATGTATCTTTATGAATTGTAATAACGGCAAAGAAATGTAAATTTATTCAGAAACCCTTTTAAGGTGTAATGGCATATAATTGTGGAATAAAATGACTCGTGTTATTTTTGGATATTCATCTCTGAGACTATAACTTGTGGTGTGTGTTTTTATTGTGGGGTCACAGTACAGAGTAGTTAATTGTTTATTAAGATTGGGTGTTATTAAGGGAAATGGAACTCGTGACAACCCAGATTCCCGACCCCGGATTTGGGGGTGTTACAAAAGCACATACACCTGACTTGATTATTGGAGATCCTGAAGCAGGTATTAGAACTAGAACAGCAACATCAAATAAATGTCTCTATCATTCTTTTCTTTCTCAAGCTGAACCAAAGAAAGTGGAAGAAGCTCTTCAAGATGCTTATTGGGTGCAAGCAATGCAGGAAGAGTTAAATGAATTTGAAAGAAATAAAGTCTGGACCCTAGTGCCAAGACCAAAGAACAGATCTGTTGTTGGTACAAAGTGGGTGTTCAGAAATAAACTGATAATGATGGCATAATTATAAGGAATAAAGCAAGGCTGGTTGCAAAAGGATATTCTCAACAGGAGGAAATTGATTATGATGAAACATTTGCACCAGTTGCTAGATTGGAAGCCATAAGGATATTTTTGGCTTATGCTGCTCACAAAAAGTTTACAGTCTTTCAAATGGATGTAAAAAGTGCTTTTCTTAATGGAGAATTGGAAGAAGAAGTATATGTTGAACAACCTCCAGGTTTTGTAGATTCAAAATTTCCTCATCATGTCTACAGACTTGATAAAGCACTTTATGGCCTTAAGCAAGCTCCAAGAGAATGGTATGAGACACTAGCTCAGTTTCTTCTGGAAAGTGGAATTAACAGAGGGACAATTGACAAAACTTTATGTTATCTCAGCCATGGAAAAGACTTACTTTTGGTGCAGATATATGTTGATGATATCATTTTTGGTTCTACAAATGACAGACTTTGTAAAAGGTTTGTCAAGCTAATGCAGTCAAGATATCAAATGAGTATGATGGGAGAACTTAGCTATTTTCTGGGCCTTCAAGTCAAGCAGAATGAAGAAGGAACTTTTATTTGTCAATCTAAGTACACCAGAAATTTGTTGAAGAAATTTGGAATGCAAGATTATTCAAGTGCATCCACTCCTATGGCCATTGCAACAATATTGGATAAGGATACTGGTACATCAGTAGATATTACTGATTACAGAGGTATGATTGGCTCATTACTCTATCTAACTGCAAGTAGGCTTGATATCATGTATGCTACCTGTCTTTGTGCAAGATTTCAAGCAGATCCAAGAGAACCTTACTTAACAGCTGTGAAAAGAATTTTCAAGTACCTTAAGGGTACAACTGATCTGGGATTGTGGTATCCTAGGGAATCAGACTTTAAGCTAATAGGTTACTCAGATGCAGATTTTACAGGGTACAAAATTGACAGGAAAAGCACAAGTGGAAGCTACCAATTTCTTGGAGGCAGATTAGTTTCTTGGTTTAGCAAGAAACAAAAGTCAATTTCTACATCAACTGCAGAGGCAAAGTACATTGCTGCAGGAAGCTGTTGTGCACATATTCTTTGGATGAAGAATCAATTACTGGATTATGGGTTAGAATTTTCTAAAATCCCTATTTACTGTGATAATCAAAGTGCTATTGTAATGACAGGTAATCCAGTTCAATACTCAATTATAAAGCACATCAGCATCAGGTACCATTTCATAAGGGAACATGTGATGGAAGGTACAGTGGAATTGCATTTTGTTCCAACAGATCAACAACTAGCAGATATCTTCACAAAACCACTATGTGAAGCTACTTTTACAAGATTGGTAAATGAACTTGGAATGGTTTCAGGTTCTTTCTCTAAATCTTCTTAGTTTATGTTATGGTACATCAGACTTTATAATCAGTATTTACAGATATTACTATCTTCATGTAATCTGTGCTTAAATTGAAATTTACCTAAGTGCTGATTGTTGTCTGATGTGAATTTCTAAACTCTGATAGTGATATGAATGTTTCTGTGACTATTCAATCCAATAAGGATAACTGTGGTAGATGCTGACCTTGTAGTCTCTAATATACTAAAGATCCCATGTTTGAAGTAATTGTTTATGTGGAAATCTTTTAACACAAGCAAATTTTGATATTGAGCTTAGTTAGGTTTACTTTGTGTATATTATTACTAAGTCGAAAACTAGAATAGTGCTTCTTATTTGTTAAGTTCTGATATTGGTAAATCTTTTGGATGTACTAAGTACTGATAAGCCTCACTTATCAAAAGAAAAAGAAAAGAAAAGAAATAAATATCAGGTACTCCTTTGAGATCTAGAGAAAAATGTATGTGGAAGGTAAGACCCAAGTGCATTTCCGGTATTAAGTAATATGCATTAGAAAAGCAAAATAAATTTTTCTTGGTGACTTTTCACATTCTCTGATTACTGGAGAAATACTCTGATAATAGCATAAATTCTGATAAGTAGTCATGACTCACTTACACTGAGAAGCCACTGTAAAAAGGAATTTCAAAAGATGCATAAAATGAGCACAAAACAGTTGAGGTGGACTCATGCATGAACTCATTCTATAGTAGACCTCAAACTAATGACAGATTTTGAGCAAAGTTCTTAGTTATGTCTTATTTCTAAGATGTACTGAAGTGAATCAGACTTTACTCTTTGTCTGATATTTAGCTTAATGCACACACTTACACTCCATATGAATGATGAAAATTACTGTGGTGATCAATGTTGTTTTAGATGAACAGTTTAAGTGTCAGTTGCATAAATTCTGAGGACAAGTTCTGATGGAAGTTCTGATGATTAAGTTCTGTTAAAACCATATCAGTATTTGTTGAAGAATTACAGAAATAAATATTCACTTTTTGAGTAAAGAAGCCTTATTCTGATGACTTTTAAATTCTGATAATAATCAAGTTCTGATGCTTACGTGGCAGTATTTATTTACTTGATTTATTTTTAGTCAATACTTGAACGACTATATTTTATCAGAATATTGGTTTATGTGAGATAAAGACAGTAATAATCATTTGTTTAGTGGGAACAGTTTTTTTTTTTGAAAAAAATGCATGTGCATAGTAATCATTACTTATTTCCCGTGCCCATTAACTACTGTCTTAACTGCTGCATGGCTAACAGGTGTATAGTCTATTCCACTTCTCAATAACTGTTGTCACGTGGGGTGTCTAAGTAAAAGAGATAAAAGATTTTCAAATCTTTTATTTACATTTCTATTCTATTTACTCTCTCTCTCTCTCTCTCTTTTTCTTATTCTCTCATATTTTCTGACGGTTTACTATACAGACATTTTATCAAACACTTTTCAGGCATTCTAACTTCTCACCTATTTTCAATGGCACCCAAGAATATAATCTTTAATGGAGCAAAGTTCGTGCCCAACAAGTATGCTGCCATTCTCACTAAGAGTAAAGCTCCTTCGGGAACTTCATTTTATTCAGGATTTCTTATCTCATAGTGAAATTGGGTTCCCATTGACACATCCATCCAGTATATCTGGAACTCAAGTTCTAACATTCTGGCGTACTGGACATTATGATGATGGTGGTAAGCATCGGACTCCAAGAATTGTATTTACAGCAAATGAGGTTGAGTATGTTGTTACTCCGGGAGCAGTTTGAAAAGCTCTACACCTACCTGAATCCTGCGAGTTTAGTTCTGCTGTTGAGGAGCCCCTACTACAGCAAATGATGGCTAATCTTTGGTATGAACATAGTTTGGCTAAGTTGGGTCAACTCAAACGCCCATACATTTGAGAGGAATGGAGCTTCTTCTTCGATTACATCATGACGATATTCACCAACAAATGCTCAAATTTTGATGCCATTCCTATTCTGACATAACAAATTGGGTATGCACTCCTAAACCAGTCTCATTTTGATTATGCAAAGACTGTGTTATATTTTATAGGAGATAGAATGAAAGAGGACAGGAATGTAGTTTACTTTGCTAGGTTCTGTCAGTTAATTTATAATTACTGTACATCAGATGAACCAAAACTAGTAGGTGAACTCATAGAACCTTTTAGGTTAGCAAAAAGAGCTTTTACTGATCTTTTCACTGCTGACAACAAGAAGGGACTTTTGAGACCTCTTAGCATCCCTTTATCAGTAAAGCAAGCCCTCGTAAATGCTGATGCTGCTACATATTCATTGCTATATCCTGATGTCCAACCAACCAACACACAACAACCATCAGAACCAACCACCACCCAAACATAGCAATCACATACATCAACACATGCCACTCAACCATCAGGACCTACAGTGAAGCCTTCTTCTTCTAGAGCAAAGAGGACAAAGATTGTTCCTCAAACACAACAAAAGAGAAGGAGGATGATTCTGAGAGATGATTTAGAAGATGAGGCACAGGTTCAAACATCAATTCTTATTGCTGAAGCAGCTGAGGAAGTGTCTCCTCTGAAAACAAAGGAAATTGGGAGTTCTAGGCCCCTCAAAAGGCTTAGAAAGAGAAATTCTGATGACAAAGCTCCCAAAGTCTCTCCACCCTTGAAGAGATGGAAGAAACAAAGAGCTAACAGGGACACAGTTGAGTCAGATTCAGAGGATGTGGAAGCAGCAGCTAAGGAAGGGGATCAGGAATCTCTGATCCCAAAGGAGCAAATTGTGATTGAATTCCTTCCATCTACACAACCAGAATTTGCTGAAGCCACTGTATCTACACCTCCAGAGTGCCTACACCTCCTCTGTCTCCTATCATTAAACAAGTACATGCTGAAGACCCAGATATTCCAACAACACCTCTTCTGAATCTAGATGATGAAGATTAGATATTAGGTGAGCATCAGAATTTGGATGTTGGTCAGAACTTAGAGGATGATTTTGAAACCTCTATAGCCTCACACACTATCATTTTATCAGAGGAAGCTGATTCTGCAGGCTCTGTAAGTTCTGATGCTGCAAATGCTGACAATACTGGTGAAGCTGCTACAAATCTATATGCTGATGCAGCTGGTCCTTCAGAACATGCACCTCTACCAGCATTTAATAAAGCTGATTTGATTAAAAAGTTTGTGAGAGGGGATGCACCAGTACCTTGGAGTGAAACTCCAAGAGGAAAAGAATGGATCAAGGAGTGGAACAAAGTTGATTTTATTCCTACTGCAAATATTCTTGCTGAGCACCTGGCTAAAGCTGATGAGATGCTGGTAAATGATGATTTTAAAGCACAGCTCAGAGTTACTGCATTGAGTACAAGGCACCTTCAAGGTCAACACTCAATAACTCAAGCCAAGGTGAACAAAATTCAAGAAACCCTGATTCAGCAAGACATGAATGTCAAATTGGAAAAGTACAGGTTTTTTAAGCCAGCCTTTGACCACATTGGGTATATAAAAAAGACTCAAAAAAGCAGCAAGCTCAAATATCTGATATTTTAAAGAATCAAGCTGCTCAACAAGATTAACTCAATGAAATCCAAAACTCTGTGGAATTGCTTGTCTCTCTCCTATTACCCGATGATGCCAAAAAGGGGGAGAAAGTTATTAAGTCCAAATGCAAAACTGATCAACCACTGAAGGGTAAGGATGATGATAATGAAGACCAGGGAAAATCTGAAGAGGGTAGAGGTCATGGTCAAGGCAAAGGTTCTTCATCTAGGAAAGAAGGAACTTCTACACAGAGATCAAGCTCTGATGCTGATAGAAGAATAAGTTCTGATAAGCAAGTTCTAACTAAGCCTGATATTCTGATACAGGGTGAAAGTCAAGAGTCAGAGAAGTTTATGTAGACACTGAAGCTTAAGGGGAAGGAAACATCAGTTTACTATCAAGGCCCCAAGTTACAGAAGCTGGATGAAGAAATTTCAAAAAGACTATTTCTCAAAGACAATCCAGGAATGGACCTTGAAAGTCTGAAGGAAGAAGAAGCCAGACTTAAAGCAGAAAATGTCAAATCCAAGTCTAAAGCTTCTATTACTGCAAAGAAACCTCCAAATCCTAAGGGCATTGTGATTAAAGAGAAGACAAACTCTGAGGCAACCAAATTTGAATCCAAAGCCAAATCACAAGTAGAGGTAGATCCAAGGTTCAAGGGCAAAACTAAAGTTGATGAACCTGTAAAGGTTTATATGCCAATCATGGATCTGGAAGCAAAATCTGATGAAGATACTAGTCTGATTTTGAAAAAGAAGAATATTCAAACAACCTCTGATAGAGCTCATGTTGTTCAAGATCAAGACTTTGTAAATTCTGATATTACAATGAAGCAAGCAACCTCTGACAGAGCTCAAGTTGGCTTGATATCAGAAGATAAAGAAAAGGAAACCTCTGAAATTGCTCATGTTAAACCTTCAAAAATTCTACTACCTGGGTTTACTAAAGCTCAACAGTCTACTCAACCTTTGAAGACTACATCAAGTGGTTTTGAAGCAAGAGTTATTCGAGGAAAGGAAGCTAGAGACAAATTAGGATTCGGTAGTTCTAAAGAAAAGAAAGTAAACAATACTACCTCTGATCCAACCTCTTTGAGTGAACCAGGAGTAGGAACAACTCCTGAAAGATTGAATCAACTGGAGTCTGTACAAATGGTTTACCACTGTGTATTGAAAGAAGATATTATGCTATATTTCATGACAGATGGGAGGGTATTTCAGATTAGAAAGAATGCTATTCGTTTGAAGTACTTTGAAGAATTGCAACATGTGCTATTTCTACTTCAAGTGAAAAACAGATCAACAGATGGTGCTGCCAGTTAATTAAAATCTGATATTCAAAGACAGAAGAAACTTTACTCTGTAAAGTCTGACAGACCATACTATCCAAAGTATAGAGCTCACAATGGTGATATAGTTGAGATGAAGCCTAATGCCACCAAAATCACTACATTTCTTGGTATTAAGGGACTTGAATTCAATCTAGAGTCTGATAAAGCCTATGTCATCAGACTGGATCAGGAGATAAGGAAAGCAAAAATAAATGATCTCAGGGCTGCTATCTTTCAGGCATGTGAAGATATAGTTGAACTTAAAGATGCAAAAAGGAGGATGCAGAATGAACTTGAATATGCTGAGAGGAGTCTTTTGAACAACTATCTCAAAACAACTCCTGACATTAAAGAGATCACACATTGAAGCCAAGTCAAGGACTACAACTGTTAAATTCTGAAGTATATACAGGCTAAAGCTGATATCAGACTTTAAGGATGGTAAAAGCTACAAGGACTGTGGGTTGTAGTTACTTAATCTAATTCTCATATGCATTTGTACTTAATGTTTTTGACATCATCAAATATCTATTGAACTTGTATATTATGCTAATTTATAAGTTGGGGGAGATTGTTAGATATATTTATGATGTCATGTCTAATAATGATTTGTGTTTAGTTTTCAGATCTTAACTAATAGGACAAATCAGGACTTAACTGGAAATCAGTACTTATACTGGAGTCAGAACTTAAGATATCAGAAGATATTTATCAGGAGATAATATCAGGACTTAAGAAGACTTTCAGATAAGGAAGGCGGCTGATTGAAGGAAAGAAGATTAAGACAAACACAAGAAGAGATATGCATGGAGAAGAATTCTATGAAGAATAGAATACTTGGAGGAAAAGATAACTAATTGATATATTTTAGGATGCAGACTTATATTCAATATCGATTAGAAGATTATCTTGTAACTGTGTGTCTATATAAACACAGCATAGGGTTTACACTATAAGTGTTATCTTAATCGAGAATATTATTCATTGTAACCCTAGCAACTCTCATGATATTTGTTCATCACTGAGAGAGAACGGTTCCATTGTAATAATATTTTATTAATAAGATTATTCTGTGTTTCATACTTGTGTTCTTAATTCGATTTGATTGTAGTATACACTGTATTCAACCCCCTTCTACAGTGTATGTGACCTAACACGAAGCATCAGACAACATGAGCTCAGTATATCGGATGCAGAAAGATGGTAAATACAAAAAGATCGATTAAAGATTCTTGAATACAATTGAAAACGATCATGGGCCAGACTACCCGAACAGAAGGAGACATGAAAAGTAATGTAGAACAGTCAGTGAAAATAGAAAGCTCATGAACACGAACAATTAGAATTAGAAGGAAAAGAAGGTTAATGTAAATTAAGTTAGTCCTTTGAAATAATGAGGTAAATAGAATGATTGTGAATGAGTTGGTCTTGTTGTCACAGGTGTAACGAGTTCATAGGACATTCATAGGTGTGACCAGGAAGAGTGATTTAGCTCCATATGTAGGAAATGGAGATGTGATTCAGGTTACGTGAGTACCTGATAAATTTGATGATGGTAGGGGACCGTTGAATAGTGATTAAAGTGATGAGTTCCGAGAAATTTTAAGTAAGATACCCGAAAAATATCATGGCATGTTTCTTAGCATGATTCTCAGGACAGAATCCTTTTAAGGGGGGAAGGATGTAACGTCTGAGAAATATTATGTAATAATTTTTATCAATAAATAATTATTATGTGAATTTTGGTGAATTATTCGATGATTGTATTAATATTTGGGTGTTGATATCTGATAAAATTAGGATGTTTTAATTTCTAATTATCCAGAATTAAATCTAGATAATTTTGGTATTTTTCTGGTAATTTTTGGATTATTGTATGATTTTATAAGAATATATAGAATTTATAATGATTATTTTATGTAATTATAAAATTACTTTTGGAACCAGAAATCGTCTCACTTCAACCGTTTTTGCGTTTTTACAACCCGAAACTCTTCCGAAAATTCCTTCATAACCTAATCTGATAATTCTGAACACTTTTCGTGTTTCGACTTTTTTGATCCGGAATACGGTTTGACCTGTACTAGTCCCGGAGTGAAATTTTTGACATGCTAAATATTTTATAGATCGATAAAAATCCATATTCTCAAAAGACGAGATATTATTACCTTATTATTGTATAAAGTGTTATATAAGAGGCTTTGTTTTGATCAATATCTAAATCGGGTATTAAAATTGTATCATTATGTAGTTACTTAGCGGCTAAGTAACCCATTTTCGGATCCAATATGTAAATATAATTATCGAATTATCAAATAAGTAAATATGGGATAATACTGTTAGCTGTGTGTTGCTTTATTATTAATTGTGTGTAATTTGTTCAAAGCAAGATTAATTTTATAATTAATTATCGAGCTGGTGAATTTAATTCATTTTAAAGTAATTTTACTGAATATTTATTCTGATAAATGCTAAAATTGTCTCTAAAATTATTTTTTGTTGCTTTATAATTTTATTTATTATTTTTAGGAGTTTATAAAATTTAGAAATCAATATTTTATTGATTATTTTTTTTTAAATGATTTTCTGGATTATATTTAATTGTAAATTAGTATTTAATTCCAAAATGTTTCAAAAATTATGAAAATTTTATTTTATTAACTTTTAAATATTTCGAGAATTTTAAAATTATTTTGAAAAATTTTGGAATTCTAAGTCAGATTATTTTTTTACCGTAAATCGCTCATTAATTGGTTAAACGCAATGTCAAATTCACGAATAACGCGATAAACGCGATAAGATTCCCCAATTTTATCCCCTTCCCCCCTTATCCCTCTAGCCAACCTCCCTCCCCTCTTCATCTCTTTTCGCCGACCTTCTCTCTCGAATTCCCTCCCTATCAATCGATTCTCTCTTCTGTCTCTCCCATCTCCCCCTGTGTTCTCTTTTCCCCTCCTTCGACTGCCTCTTTTCTGGTAAACACTCTTCTGCCCGAATTTATTTTATTTACTTTGCAGAAAATAAATATATGGAATTGATTTCGTGATGTACATAAATTATTCAAGTAGTAATAATTTTGATAAATCGGTGAAATTCGTGTTGGACATCTGTTATAAACGGGAACCCGCGAATTTTATCACCGTCAGCTATGAGCTTCAGCGAGCCGACGGTGGACGATGATGATTAATTCTGAGTCCTAAATTATATATAAATAAAATAAAATTTAGTTTATTAAATTAATTTCGAAACAAAGAGAAAAATAAAATACGAATAATAATAATTAATAAAGTGAATTTATATCGTTGGATGGGATTAATGAACTGGATTATGAATGGTGTGGTGTTGTGTTTGTTGTTGTGATTGACGTCGAATTGCTTCGACGGGTAGGCCGATAAACAAAGGAGACGTTGCCCGATTTTCGGGAAATGAATTCCGAAGATACGGGAACGTAACCTATAGTTATCGGAGATGTCGAACGAAGGTATATAATGATGTTATACGAATCTAGTTATGTGCGGTAACAAAATATTTTATAATCACCCTACTATTTTCAAAACAATGAATATACATACTTTCCGAAAATAAATACCGAACCGAGTTTCGAAGATGTGAACCATAATTGCTATGTGTATTCCAATAATACATATAAATATGAGTCGGGTTATGAAATCGTATGGGTAGAATAGGATAATGGTGTTATGTTAAGTGAAACGATTATCTGAATTAGGGTATCTTAACCCTGTAGGTCCTAGACGGGAAACCCGAGTATCGACATTGGACTAGGAATGATCTAGTGATTAGACGTCGAGATCAACGAAGTTCCAATCGAAGGGCCTGAGTGTGGGATCGTATCCAGGATAGGGTAGTGGTTGGACAATAAAGCCAAACGTTCAAGGAAATTCAAAAGTCAACCGATAATAGTGATTAAAGCTTCGCGAGGAAAGTATTCCTGATTTTTCTTTAAAATACTGCAAATATTTCTTCGTTCCTATTCTAGGTTCAGAATAGTTAAATTTTTACATTTCGCTGCAATTACTCTGATTATGCATGTTCCTTTCGTTATTGTTCCTATAATTTGATTGCTCTCTTGAGCAAATACCCATTCTTTCGGGTTATTTGCAAATCTTGAATTGGGATGTTTTGAATTCAAAATGATTTGACATCAAAGCACTCTATGGGCTGGATGTTTACTGTAAGGGCCAGTGATGAGCTGGATCCTATGGGTCGGGGATGGACCGGACCCTTGGGCGATAGAGCCTAGGTACCTGAATGGATCTATACGGTATATCTACACTGTATCCTGACTGATCAGCAGGGTATAAGTGTGAACTAGTGTCTAGTCTAATTTATTGTTGATCGCCATTAACGACATTCTTTCTCGAAAAGTTTTATGATTCCAAAAACGGGACAAAACCCTGATTCAGGAGATGAATCTGGGAATCGCTTGTCATTTTTGGATTTATAATTAAAGGCTGGTAACAACCAATGTTTATTCGCTCAACTCTCTCAATTAAATAGATTGGTTTAAAATTGCTTAAGGATTTGTCTGGAAATTTTCCTTTGATAATGATATTCGAAACTCAAATTATATACTTGCCGGGCATTTTTGGCTCACTCTTTCTTTGTAATTCTTATTTCTTCCAGAAGCAGATAATGATAAAAGTGAATAGCTTTTGATAGGCAGCAGAAGTTAGAGAGATCTCCGCTGCGAGAGGACGAAGATGTTAGAAAAAAGAGACAAGAGCATTAGCATAAAGGTATTTACACTTGTATGGCAGTTGTTGTGAATTGTAAAAGGTTAGATTCTTGTTTCATACCATAACCTGTAAACGATCCGGATTCAAGGGGTTAATTGAATATTTTTTTATTTTATGTAAAGATTGTTTAGTGACACCAAATCTTGACCCCGGATTTGGGTTGTTACATATATATATATATTGTGCTTATCGTATATTGATCTAATAACATTTTGTAACTAACTCAAGAATTATATATTATTGAAGATCTAGATTTTAAGTCATTTTAACTCAAATTTACTATATTCGATATCTTTTTATAAAATTGTGTATTTTATTTAATTATGTAATTAATAAAGTGATAATGTTTGAATTGACTATAATATTGTAAAATATAATGCAACGTAATATGTAATCGAGAAATTATAACTCAACATGTAACATAAAGAGCAACATTAAATTGTGCAGCACATGAACCCTATAAATGAAGACAGGATAAACACAAAATATAAAAAGATGCAAATGACTCTCTAAGTCCTCAATCAAGTCATGGGAAGAAGTTCTTTAACATGTTCAAGCATCCATGAACAATAAGACATCAAAGGACTTCCAATATCAATTACATATTTTGATTTGAAGTATTAAAGATCAGGGGTTCAGTGTTTGAAGCAAGAAATAACCATCCAAGTTGTATCAGCCCAGTATTGTACAAGAAATTGAATTAGATCAATTAATGTTAGTTGTTTGTGAACCAGGCCAGTGCACTAAACATCAGCATATCAGATTAGGTCTAATTCAGTTAAGACAAAAAAATGGCTTGTTGATACAGTTACTGAAGTCAGAGGTGCAAGAAAGTTTCTAAGGAAAGTAATTTGCCTAGTGGTCGCCACTCATGGTATAAGAATTATTCTAAGGCAAGAAACTCACCTTCTGGTCGCCAGCCACAAGTCAGAAAAGTTTCTAAGGCAAGTAACATTACCATGTAGTCGCTAGTCACAATTCAGGAAAGTTTCTAAGGTAAATGAATTTCTTTGTGGTTGCAAGTCAAGCAATAGAAAATGTTTTAAGGCAAAGGAATTCCCTCTGGTCTCCAATCATGACTTAGATGATTTCTGTGATAGATCAAATACAGCATTAACAAGAAAAACAAATGGTGTGAATAAAGCCACATGTCCAATTATTTTGTAAAGACTACAAAAGCAGCAACTGAATGTTTATTCAGTTGATCATCTTCTTCAGCTTCAACAGAAAGTGTTTACGGGAGCTCCATTAAAAAATCTCATTTATTAACCTTGTAAACATAGAGTTGTGTCGCTGAATTTATTATATCTTATCAATTCATTGATTAGATTGTAGCAACCTCAAGGATTATATTAATAAAACAATATATTCCCCGAATTGTTTTGTGTCTATTTTGATTTCGTAATTATAATGAAGAACTTGTAAACGAATCAAAAAAGATTGTAGGTATCGTAGTCAACCCCCCTTCTACGATACTTTGGGACTAACAATTGGTATCAGAGCTTGTTGATTGACATACAAATCAAGATCCGGAGAAAGAAACAAGTTCTTGAAAATTTCTTGAAATTTTTTAATTTTTAAAAATTCTCATTTCTTGAAATTTTTGAATTTTAAATAATTTTAATTCCGCCAAGATGATGAAAAACCAAAGAATTGGAAGTATCAAGGTTCCCCCATTCGATAGAGATAATTACAATCTATGAAAGAAAAAGATGATGTTGTTTATGAAAGTTTCGAATCCACTTTACGTTGGGATAAAACTGAATGGCCCTTATGTCCCGATGGAAGTAGTTGTTGAATCCACAACTGCAATCGGTGCAAGAATTCCTTCCTCATCTACTCCCAGGGATCCGTCTAGATATACGGAGACTCACAAGGAGTTGATAAATCTGGACACAAGACTTCAACTCATAATTGTGGAATCGACCGATAATTATATAAGTCATCAACTTCTAGGATGTAATAGTGCAAAGGATATGTAGGATACCATTGAGATTTTAATGGAAGGTACAGAAGAAGTCAAAGAAAACATGATGGATATTCTGACTACTCAGTATGAGGCATTCAAACTTCAACCCGGAGAAACACGGGCTTCACTCTTTCAGAGATATACAATACCGTTAAGTGAATTAAAGATGCAAGGGAAAGTTTATCCTATACGAGAGTCTAATAGAAAGTTTACGCTGACACTCCCAGTTCACCTAGAACAAAAGAACACATCAATCAGGGAAATAACTAATTTTATAACTATGTCCCTGGATGTAATCTATGGAAAACTTAGAACCCATGAACTGGAGCAAGAGCAGAGAGCTATTATCTATGGACCCGTTCTATTGATAGTAAAAGTACAGCACTTGCAAAAACCACTGCACTTGTAGTTCGTGAACCTGAAACCCAAAAAGTCAAGGTTGCACCCTCCTCAACAAACAAGGAAATTGTCGTAACTGAAATTGCTCATGGTGAGCCAGAGGATGATAATGAGTTTTATACTCAGGAAGAACTGGAACAGTTGGAGGACAAATCTATGGCATACATGGCTGCAAAATTTTGTCATGTTAGATTCAGAAGAAAACCCAACTATAAATCAAGGGGTTCATCAGGGAGATTTCAGAATGGAAGCCACTCATCAGGGTCAAGCTCCAGAGGAGGCTACAAGTCAAGTTGGGTAGACAAGAGCAAAACAAGATGTTACAACTGCAATGAGTTAGGGCACTTTGCATCTGATTGCAGAAAGCCCAATGCAACAAAAGGAAAAGATTCTTATGAAAAAAAGGAAACTTATGAAGATTTGAAGAGACAGAATCAGAAGCTAAAATAGAAGCTGAATGCTTATGTGGTTAAGAAAAAGGGAAGAGCGTACATTGCTGAAGTAAAAAGCTGGGATGATATTGATTCGGATGAAGAGAAAGAGTATGTAAATCTGGCTCTTATGGAAGACTCTACAGAGGAATCACCACAATCATCTCAGGTACCTGAACTTACCACTATATATATGTCTGTGTCTGAATACAAATCTACTGTGCATGAAATTACTTTAGAATTGTATAATGTTCATACAAGCATGCTTGCATATAAACTTGAAAATGATAATTTAGTTCTTAAAACTGAGAGTTTAACCTCTAGAAATGAAGAACTAGAATTGCTTGTAGTTGGCTTAGAAGACCTTAAACAAAAGAATGAATATATAGAGAATAAGGTTAAGTGCAACACAGCCATAGAAGCCATTCTTAGAACCCAAATTGCTGATCTAGAAAAGAAGTTACAAGCGTTTAAGAATGCAATTTTGACTCAAAAGGAGATAATAGATAGTCAAAGATTTATATCTAAGACTTCAATAGGACTTGACTATTTTAAGCTGAATAGTAAGAAGCATAGTGGTGCATCTGAGATAAACGTGTTTGTCCCAGATGAGGTACCATATGTGTTTAAGGATGTTGTATCTCCATTATTCATTGAGTTTGTTTCAGAACCTTTGGATGAAGTAAGCTTTCTAATCAATGAGGAATTGATTGCTGAAGATAGAGAGAATGAGAAGGTAGAGGAATCCCCTATGACTCCTAAGGCTCCAGCTAGTAAAGCCAAATCCATAGCTGACCTAGGTAATAAGGTGGATAGGAAAGAACCTGACACACTTAAGAAACCAGACCCAATAGTTAACTCTAAGACTGGTGAGAGTGCTAAGGTTAAGGCTAAGAAGTACATAAATGGCAAGGTAGGTGTCAATAAGAAATCTGATTTTGCATCTTCCTCATCCGCATCTAGAAATTTATGTAATAATTGCAATTCTACTGCACACCTTACGCATGCATGCACAAAAGCTAAAGTAGAATCTGTTGCAACTTCTAGTGTGCCTTCCATGCCTAATATGCCTAGTTTTCATGAGCCCTGTGGCGTAGTTGGATGTATGCCATGTGCATTTGTTACCATGTCTGAATATTTCAAAACTTTTCATGTAACTGCTAGCACTTACATTAACACTAAGACAAGCATGAGTAATGAGCACACACATGCCAAGACTGTAGTACCTCCTATCTCTAAGTCTGACAACTCTGTTGAGACTAACACTGAGAAGGAGTCATTCAAAGTGAAATCTAAGCCTGTTAAGGTTTCATTTGTTGATTTTGTTTCTACTCCTAAACCTTCAGGACCCAAGAAAGCTTGGGTACCAAAGTCTTCTTAATCGATCTGTGTTTGTAGGGTAAGGTAAGAAAGGAAAAGATCATGTGGATTCTGCACAGTGGTTGTTCTAGGCACATGACAGGATTAAAGTCCCTGCTCACAGGTGTGGTTGAGAAAGATGGCCCTGTAGTTACCTTTGAAGATGACAACAAAGGATTTACTAAGGGAAATGGCAATTTGGAAATTGGGTATGTCATCATTGAAAACATCTCTCTTGTGGAAGGATTGAAGCATAATCTTCTGACTGTCAGTCAGTTTTGTGACAAAGGATACAATATTGATTTTAGGCCATAAAGATGTTTGATCACTCACTGGAAAGATGAGAAGCTTGCTTTACAGGGAGTAAGGTAAGGTAATTTGTTCGTAGCTGACTTGAAGTCTACCTGTGATGGAGTAATGAGATGTTTCTACAGCAAAGCTTCATCAGAACAAAGTTGGCTATGGTAGAAGAAGCTCTCGCACTTGAACTTCAAGACAATGAACTCTCTGGTTAAGAGAGAAGTAGTGAGCGGACTATCACAGATGGAATTCTGTCAAGAAGGACTCTGTGAAGCATGTGAAAAGGGGAAATCAAAGAAAGCATCACACATAAGCAAGGAAATGACAAGCATAACTGAACCTCTTCAGTTAATTCACTTGGATTTATTTGTTCTAGTGAATGTGATGTCACTTTCAAGGAAAAAGATATGCTTTAGTGATAGTTGATGATTACTCCAAGTACACATGGGTGTTGTTTTTGCAATCCAATGATGAAGCACTTTAGCTGATAGTGGATCATATAAAGAAGATTGAGCTGGAAGTGAAATTACCTGTCAGGAAGATTAGATCAGATAATGGGACAAAATTCAAGAATGTATTTCTAAATGAATCCTGTACAGAGAAAGGTATTTCGAGACAGTATTCAGCCCCAAGAACTCCATAACAAAATGAAGTAGTAGAAAGGAAGAATCAAACCTTGGTTAAAACAGTAAGGACTATGCTAAGTGAATCAAGGCTCCCTATCTACTTCTGGGTTGTAGCTGTCAACACAACGTGTTACACTCAAAATCGTACCCTGATTAATAAAGATCATGACAAGACTCCTTATGAGATTATGGCTGACAAGAAACCAACACTGAAATATGTTCATGTGTTTGGAGCTAAATTTTTTATACTAAAAAAAGGAATTGAACATCTGAGAAAGTTTGATTCTAAAGTAGAAGAAGACATTTTTTTGGCTATTCTCTGGTATCTAAGGATTACAGGGTTTATATGATTACTAATCAGAAGGTGATTGAAAGCCTTAATGTAACATTCGACGACACCAAGTTAGCAAGCCTGCAAAGAGAAAAGGACTCTGAATCTCTGGAATTTAAAAATCTGTCAGATGATCCTTTAGATATGGAAGAACCTGAGATTTCTAGAGCTATACCTGTAGACCATGGCAATGTTGATCCTGAATCAAGTGGCAGTAATAGTGGAAACAATGATTATGATAATCATGCAAGAACTCCTTCAAGAACTACTACTCAAAGATCAAAAACATCAAGTCATGGTGGCAGCAACTCAAGGGGAGCAGGAAGAGGATCTACAGTTCACACTCAATATTATGCTGAACAAGGGGAAACACCAAGATCTTATCTGCCTCGACAAAGAGTTCGGAACATAGACCATCCCTTTGAACTGATCATTGGTGATCCTGACACAGGAGTGAGAACTAGACATGCCACACAGAATGAATGTCACTTTTCAGGGTTTCTCTCAGAAATGGAACCTAAGAAAGTGGATGAGGCACTTGAAGACCCATATTGGGTTATTGCAATGCAAGAGGAACTCAGTCAGTTTGAGAGGCAGAAGGTATTGAAGCTGGTACCCCGACAAATGGACAAGTCAGTGATAGGCACTAAATGGGTATTCATGAACAATTTAGATGAAGATGGCAATGTAACGAGAAACAAGGCCATATTGGTAGCTAAAGGTTACTCTCAAGAAGAGGGTATAGATTATGATAAAACCTATACACCATTAGGTAGACTTGAGGCAATCAGGATATTTCTAGAATTCACAGCACTTCAGATTTTAGAGTTTATCAAATGGATGTGAAGAGTGTATTCCTGAATGGGGAGCTAGAAGAAGAAGTGTATGTGGAACAACCTCCAGGTTTTGAAGATTCAAATCTGACCGATTTTGTGTACTTTCTATTCAAAGTTCTCTATGGTCTTAAGCAAGCTCCAAGGACATGGTATGACACTCTCTGACTTTTTACTTGAAAATGGTTTTACTAGAGGTGTTATAGATAAAACTCTGTTTCACAAAATGCATAAATCTGATATGGTATTAGTCCAAATGTATGTTGACGACATTATATTTAGTTCTACTAATGATGATCTTTGCAAAAGATTTTCTAAGCTAATGCAAAGTAAGTATGAAATGAGCATGATGGGAGAGTTGAACTACTTTCTTGGATTACAAGTGAGTCAAAAGAAAGATGGTATATTCATCTGTCAATCCAAGTATATCATAGAACTTCTCAAGAAGTACAATATAGAAGATTCAACTCCGACAAAGACTCCAATGCCAACATCCACTAAGCTTGATCAGGACACAATGGGTAAGAAAGTTGACAGCACAAGCTACAGAGGTATGATAGGCTCATTACTTTATCTCATAGCAAGTAGACCATACATTATATTTCTAACATGCTGATATGCTAGATTTCAAGCTGACCCAAAAGAGTCTCATCTTATAGCCGTTAAGAGGATATTTAGGTATCTTAAGGGAACTCCAAATCTTGGTATTTGGTACCCTAAAGGTACAAGTTTTAACCTAGTTAGCTATACAGATTCAGATTTTATAGGTTGCAAGATTGACCGGGAAAGTACTTCAGGAAGCTGTCAGTTTCTTGGAAGAAAGTTGGTTTCCTGGCATAGTAAGAAGCAGCACTCAGTATCCACATAAACTGCTGAAGCTGAGTACATAGCCGCTGGAAACTGTTGTGCTCAAATCTCGTGGATGATGGTCTGTTGATGTCAAAGATTCCAATATTCTGTGACAACACTAGTGGCATAGCAATCTCAAGTAACCCAGTCCAACACTCAAGAATAAAACATATTGATATTAGGTATCATTTTATCAGAGGACATGTCACCAATGGCACTGTAAAATTACACTTTGTTCCCACAGAGGATCAAATTGCAGACATCTTCATAAAACCAGTTGATGAAAACACTTTCTCTAAGTTGGTTAGTGAACTTGGGATGTTAAATCTTTCTAATTAATAAATTAGAAGTCAAAAATTGTAATTTGTCTTAAATTAATTCACTTGTTGTTCAATGTTAATATTTTAAAGACATGTGAATTTATATGTAAGTATTTAATTCTCGTATTTCAAATATTTGTGTGCTTGTATCTAATTGATATATATTTTAGCACATTTATATTGATAAATAGTTTGAAAATAATTTAATCATAGTGGTTAAGTTATGAGTAGCACATAGTAGCATAATTTTAATTTGATTTAATTAAGACTTTATCAATTTAATGATAAAGGATTCAATTTTAACAATTAAGGTTGTGATTTATTAATGTTAATGGACTTTAAATAATTTAATATTTAAAGGGGTTCATTGAAATTAAGTTTAAAAGAAGCAGCATAATTTATTTCATACAAATATATTTTTTAACAAATTAATGATATTAATTATTTAATTATGAATTAAACTGTAAATTATCAATAGAATGAATTTTAATAAATCAATATTTAAAGAATTCATTTTATTGATATTCTAAATTTGCAACACAATATTTATTGATTAATTGCTAATTACCTTTCTAAAAAGAGTAATTGATAAATTGATTAATAACTGAATTATGAAATAATCTGCAAAAGCAAAACAAAAAATGGTATTTAAATTTTGCTAGGGCTGGCACTTAGAATATTTTCTAAGTAGTGACTGGCGACCATAGCTTACCCTGTAGTCGGAAGTCATGATTTAGATTATTTCTAAGTGCTGACAGGCGACCACAGCTTGCCCTATAGTCACGAGTCGGTACTTATTCATTTTCTAAGTTCATGACAGGCGACCACTAGGAAACCCCCGTGGTCGCGAGTCAGAGTTGCCTTAGTAATTCTTTTTGCTATTTTGCTTTGCAATGAAAATGACTGTTGGTATATTAGTATATTTTCTTAATTCAATTAATTATATATACATATACGTACGATCGTTTTCAGAGCTAATCAGAGAGAAAATAAGTTCTTAATTTTTAAATCGATTGAAAAACTATCAAACCTCTATCAAAATTTACATATTATATATCAAATTGATGCCAATTCAAAGATCTTCATTTTAACTGTAGAATCATTGTTTTTCATCGAGTAAAAAGGAAGATCCAAGGGTGTGATCGATTTCGACTAAGGGAGTGTTTGGTTTGTAATTAATTGGTTTATTGATTAATTAAGTGCTTTAATTCTAAAGGGCTGTTTTGATTAAAAACTGTTAATTATTTTGGGTAATATCCATTAGTTGTGTGATTCAATTTACGTGCACGATTAATTTGTTTATTGATAGAATTTTTATTCTCATTTTTTTAAAATGGCGGATAATATTCAAATACTTCCAACAAATTATGTCTTGATTATAAATCGTAATCCCACTCAATTAGATGTTTTTAAGAAATGGATTCGTTTTTTAAACGAGCACTCGATTGTGCACTTTGCTTTAACTACTAATGTCAAGTTGAATGTTGAGCTTCTCAAATACGTTCACAACTCAGCCGAAGACACATCCACTAATGATCAGCTGACTTTCTCTTTCTATATTGCTGAAGATATAATCCGAGTCACTGAGAACGACCTTAATGAGTTTCTTCAACTTCCTCGGGATAACTTCGATGAGTTACCAAAGAAATGGGGAAATGTACAGTTTCTTCAAAGGAATTAGGAGCACCATGCCAAATGACAGATTTCCTAAGCACTTCAACAAGAGTAATCTCACCAAGCCCTGGAACTTATTCTTCAATATTCTTGGATTTTGTCTGTCTCCCAAGACTGGTGGCTTTCATGGAATTACTCACCTCATAAAGGCAATTGGCATGGCTGTTGCTGATAATCTGCGAATCCACTTTGGCCATCTTTTCATGAAGGAAATCCTGGAGAATCAAGCTCTCAAGAGAAATTACATATTATGCAAGATTTCTCTAGATTGTCTTGAATGCTAAGTTGAATGAAGCTCAGAAGGAACTAATTAACACTGAAGATCTACAAAATTCTCCTATGCTCACGCCTTATTTTAAAACCAGACTACTCAAAAAGGCACCTTATTCCAATAATGGACCCATCCATGTTACAGACTTCATGCAGGCGTACTTTGACTCCATTGCTCCAGAACCTGCCTCTGAGTCTGTGGATGATCAAGACTTTCCTAATGAGGATGCTGATGAGAATGCTGGCTCTGAGTCCTCTGATGACAATGAACAACAGGAGGACAATACATATGAGTCTGAAGAGGATGTTGATGAGAATGCTAGGTCTGAGTCTTCTGATAATAATGAACAACAGGAGGACAATGCATATGAGTCTGAAGAGGATGCTGATGAGAATGCTGGGTCTGAGCCCTCTGATGACAGTGACAATAGGAGGATAATGCACATGAGTCTGAAGAGGATGCTAATGAAGAAGCAGATCAACCTGAGCCTGAGAATATTGATCAAGCAGAGGTTGAAGCTGAACAACAGCAAGAAGCTGAACCTGAAAATGCTCCACAATTTCAACTTGAAGCTGCTGAGTCTACACACTCAAATACATCTGTGTACAGACCAGCTTTCTCAGGTATGGGTGCATCTTCTACGAGTCACACTTATGAAGCATGCTTTGATTTCATTAGTATAGATCAATTACATCTTGACAATTATCATACACAACTGCTTGTTAAACAAGTAGATAGGAGAGGTAGTTTGTTTGTTATACCACAAATTTATAACCACCCTCTAGAGCTAAATCAAACACCTTCAAATCTTTTAGCCAGACCCTGGCATACAAGGACCCAATGCATATAGAGGGAGAAACTGTATTAGATGCAGCAAATAAGGAAGGTACTTTGAGAGGACCCGCAACTCTGTCTCCATTGAAGCAAAACAATTTATCTCTTGAGACAACTATAAACCTCGAGGTATCTTCTCAACAGGATACCCTGGATAAAAAGGCAACTAACCAGGTACTAGATCTATCTTCTCAACAAGGTAGATCTATTGAAATTCGCCCGTGAGCCACGATATTCTGTAATGAGTCAAACACAACCTCAACTATTAAAGCTCTACAAGCTTTAAATGCGCCTATTAGAAGAGCACTCTTTGGTGATATGAATTGATGGTACGGGACATTCGACCATCTTCCGGTTAGAATATCCTATTCAAGGTCCTACAACAGACCAACTACCTTCATAGATGTTAGGAGATAGTGATGTTATCGCTGCCAAACCTAGCACAACATTTATCTCCCCAGGATTGATAACCCTGGATACATCTGCGAATAGTGGATCCGATATAGGCGCAGATCGGCAACCCATTGGCCATGAACTAGATTTTACTAGTGAGCGTAAGGGGAATGCGTCTTCACAGACACAAGGGGAAGCTGGGGATCAGATGCCAAATATAACGGCCCCAGTGCTCCTCCCAGAGATTCTAACTCTAGATGAGTCATCTAGTGATGACATGCAACTTGTCTCAGACAAGGATCGGGAATTGCGAACTCCCATTGCACCACTTCTGACCTCCTCAAGGATGGCTCAAGTGTCTTCCACAGGTACATCTGGAACTCGGAGCTCTGCGGGAGTGTATCCGTGAGAACGAGTGACACACATTACCCCAAACCGAGTGATAGAGTGATGAGTGATACACTGCGAGAAGCCTGTGAGATACCCACCATCCAAAATACACCCATAGATTTGGCAAACTATCTCACCAAATCCTACCTTGAAGAGCAGCTGGTGTGGCGCCCTCCAAACCCGGGTCAGAAGTTTGGGGTCCACACACACCTTATTAATAACCTGCTTATAACAATAATAAAGATAATAATAATAATATGCAGTGACCCTACTTACCAATTACCACGGACCACAACAGGTTAAAGTATACACACAAGCCAACCACACTTACTTATATTACACACGTTCAAATCCCAACTATTCAAACTCAGAACTGAGTAATAAACATTATTACAAACTTTTACAAACTTATATTATCCCAAAAGAAGCCTACTAGCTCAACTTGATCAACCTGAACCCCTAGCTCTCGTGCTGGACTGGGGATCCTCGGTACCAACCGGTTCCTTCTTAACTGGAAAAGAACATAAACAATATCGCACAAATGAGCTAACTAGCTCAGCAAGTCACAACGACAAAACTGAGAATAATGATCATCAAGTGAATATGGTTATGATATCAAGTGAACAATGGATTATGGTTTAGAATTGGATATTATATTTTCATTTTAAAAACTAAGGTTAGGCTGCTGATCAGTCACGCACTAACCCCGAGCAAAGCATACAGCACTGCTCTAACTACTGGATCCAAGGCACACATTGGCCTGACTTGACTATTATATGGTCTGACCACGAATCTGGTCCATAATTTTATAAAAACAATCCAATTCTAACCTAATAACAGAATAAACAATAATAAGCAATAAACAGAATCATTAACAACATTGGACGTTCAATAATGAAAATGGTTTCAATCTGCATAAGGATTATTATGGCATTTTCAAAGCAAGGATGCTAGGTAGTGAAAGAATTGGATAACAAAGGAAACAATATTTCAAGGTTTCAAGGATTTGGTCTTTCAAAGCATAAGATACAATGGTTTGAATGTGTAAGCAACCTGGTTCAGTGTTTGATATTTAGTTTGTATGTATTTGTGGAGTAGTATCGTATATTTGTGATTCGTATCTGGGTACTCAACAATCAATGGTCTAGAAAGAATCAGGTTTACAGAATCAGGTTTACGGCTCAAGATCAATAATTGGAATCAGGGTTCAGGGTTCAGTGCTTCAAAGCACTTGCAATATAAACAGAACTATCAATCACTACATACAATATCTCGAGAAAATTCAGAACACTTGCCTGGTACTAGCTTACTATACTGCACTCGCTTTCAATCACCACTGTCTTACTCCTCGATTACCTGTTTCCCTTTCCTACACCTTGCCTCTTCTGCTCACATATCATAAGCATCTATCAATATTTGACTCATACGATTCTATTCGATACATACTTCTATCTACCCTCCGTTTCATCCAAATCCGATTAACGAATTGAAAGTTACGCAATAAACAAGTAAACATCGAATATATAAATCGACAGTTAACCAACAAATCACATATAGCACATAACACGTCATATAATCAATGATATAACATTTATAAAGAAGTCTCGGGTCATAAACAGGCTTTCGGGTACTTAAAATGATTTTTAAAATATTTTTCAGAATTAAAGCGGGTCGTTGGATCAATATTGGAATAATAAACAGGGTTCGGCTGGCCAATTCTGGCTTGGAAACAATTTTATAATAATTATCGAGCTTTAAAAATAATTTAAAATAATATTTTAAAGCTCGAAACTATTTTTCAGAATTTTTGAATCATTTTTAAGAAATTAAATATAATTAAATAATTAAGTAAAATCAATTAATAATTAATTAAATTAATTAATCAATTAATTTTCGAATTAATTGACTAATTAATCAATTAAAAATTAACTGAAATTAATTAACTAATTAATTCAGATTTATCATTGAATTAAAAATAATTTTTGGAATTAAAATAATAATTTTTAGAATTTTCAGAAATTAAAATAGAATTTTTATAATAAAAATAAATAGGAAATATGATTTTTGAATATTTTTAAAACAGGAATCCTAAATTTTGCAAACTCTGGAAACTTCAGGGACCAAACTTCATCGTCCCCAAAAGTCCATGTACCAAACTACAATTTTACCCCCCCCCTCGCCGGAAAATACAGGGGTGGCCGGAGAACTTGATTCCGGCACCCTCACCTCACCATCTGCTCCAGATTTACACTATACAACACCAGGAATCTATTTGTGCAATCAAAACACATCAATCATCCCTGTCCTGGCCGTAAATTGGCCAAGAACATCGCCGGTTTCTGGCGAAACATCGAAAACTTAAAAAGACAACTCCCTTCGATTCACTAATCCTCTGTTAACGAGCTATATACCAATCGATTGCAAATTTCATAAGGAACACAATCCACTATAAATCAACAGCTAATAGCCCCTAAATCAAAAAGCCCCAAATTTCAATTGAAAATATTCATACGAGTTATAAACCCAAATTTTAAAATTCGAGAATTAAACCCACTTTTGAGCATGTTATTGAACTCCAAATCAGACGTATGACATATGAAAATCATCAGGAAAACAAGCTCTACAACATGCAATCATCAAATCATACAAACAATCATCCGAACAAAAATTCATATTTTTAATAAAAATAATTCGAAATTAAATACAAATATAGAAAAATAACCTTGATTTCTGCAGTTCTGAAACTTGAAGAAACTGAAAGAACACCTTAAAACCTCTGTTTTGGTTACTCGAGCGTTCCAAACGGAGATCAATAACACCTTCAATTTGTGGTTTGATTTTCAGAAGATTATATGAATATAAGGTTTTTCTCTGGAAAATTATATATTTAACTGACTGTAAATGATTTTGATACGAAATAAAATACGATAAAAGGCTATTTATAATTACGGAAAATTAGTATCCCGTTGGATCATTCCAGATATAAAACGGTACGTTTATTTATAAAAGCTGATCCAAACGGTATCGGTTTTCGGGATAATTATCTAAATCAGTACAATTTATACTGCGGTCTTGGTCTCAGCGCTTGGTTACACGTATTACGAGGTGATAATTGTGATAGTTTAATAAAAAGCTCCCGTTTATCGAAAATACGAGCTTTATTGATTTACCGAAATGAATATTGTACCGAAAATGTTGCGCCGGGACCCGCGCAGGACAAACCGTACGTCGGATCGAAAAAGTCAAAACATGGAAAATGCTCGGAATATTGCAATTAGGTTAGGAAGGAGTTCTCGGAAGAGTTTCGGGTTCTAAAAACGTAACAACGGATGACGTCGGTTGGTTCCCCTTTTTATAAAATAGATTTTAATTACCCGGAAAAAGATTTTATAAAATTCATATGATTCCTATATATTCATAAATCAACATAAAAATAATTAGGAAGATATGACAATTATCTATATTTTATTTTGGACATATAAAAATTAAAATACTCAATTAATAATATTTTTAAACATCCAAACACATTTAACACTTAACAAATAATTCACAGAATAGATACAGAACACATATAATAATTATTTATTAGCAAAAATAATTACACGATATATCCCGGATATTACATCTGGCTTCCAAAGACAGTAATCTCAAAGAGCAGCCGGCTCTTAAGGATCAATATCTCATGGATGAATTATCTATCAAGGATCATCAAATCGACAGTCTTTCCGAACAACTTGAACATCAGCAAGCAGCACCCACTAGTTTATGGGAATTTGTTAAGCGATCTCTGCCTCACATAGGAAAAGGAAAAGCAATTTCCAATACTAAGCCAAAGCTCTCAGTTAGCAAGCAAGCGCCGATCCTTGTCTCTTCAGAAGCAGCTCTTGCCAGTACTGGGCCAATGACCCCAGTCAGCAAACAACTGCCTGTTTCTCTAGAGATCCCCATCTCGACCTTACCTGTTCAATCAACACCAGCTCTGAAGGATAACCCAACTGAGGAGGAGAAAAGGGTAGAAGAATAAGAAAAAGTAGCCTTTTCTGTTGATCTACTTCAAGATTCCTTTTAGACAACTGGATCTACCTATGATGAGTTTGGAGACGAGATACAGGAAGAGAAGGAAGAGGAAGAAGAGAGAATTGATGAAAGCGTGCTCCTCAAGAAAAGATTCACCAAGGAAAATGCAAAAACTCAGTGGGAGCAGTCAGGTCATCTGAGCCAAATCATTACAACTCATAAAAATCTCTTGTCTCAGATATATGCTCTAAATCCCTTATTCTCTGAAGAAGAACCAGAGGAAGGTGAAATAGATGAAAGTGAAGTTCCGATGGGGTGTGAGCCAAGATTTGAAGAAGTGGCTACGGAAGAAAGAAAGATCATTATTGAGGATGAAGAGTTTGAAGATGAAGATGCTTTCTCAGATGACTGTTTATTCTATGAAGTGCCAGAGAAAATTAATCGCTCTTATACAGAGAAACAAGAAGAAATGGAAAGATCAAGAGCAAGAATTCAGAGTGATTTTTAAAGAAAAGAGAATAGAGAAGCAAGAGAAGCATATCTTCGAGCGAACAGGAAAGGAAGCAAATGGGAAGAAATAAAGCAGAAAATGGACAAACCGAAATCATATAATTATTTAGACCCTGGTAACTCGAATCTGTTGAGAACTGTGGAGCAATACAGAAAGGAACATATCAACATCCTTGAGTTCTACGATCAGTTCAGTAGCATAATTATTGGCACCACTGTGAACATTCTGAAGAATGGATGGAAGATAACTGTCAATCACAGAGATGGTCTACAGATGAAAGTGTCTACCAGTGCACTAAAGAAACTGAATATTATGGAGCTGTTTGTCTTAGTTTCAAAAATCCCATGGTTGAAATCAAATGAAAATGAATACTTCAGAGATAAGCTTTGGAGAATGATGATGGATGTATCTCCTCAATCCGTTATGTATCCATTCGTGATCAAAGTATTTGCAGATGGCAGGATGCAAAATATCACCATGTCTGACCAACACATAATAACCATTCATTTTCAATAACTCGCTTTCCTGGAAATTCAATTCAGGAGTAAAAGAGCTAAAATGATAGCACCAGGAGTTAAGAGATCAGAAGCAGACTATAAAGCTGCTGAAGTTCTATATGCTTACAGGCTCAATGACAAGATGATCAGAGATATAGAGAAGGATATGAAGAAGGTTATTAGAACGTATCATGAGATGGTGTTCATTAATGGAGAACCTGAAATTAATCTTCTGAAAGACAATGAAGCCATAATCAGCACTGACAGTGAAGGGGAGCTATTCTTTAAAATCAACAAGAGCAAGATCAGGATCAAAGACTTCAAGACAAGTGAATCAGAATCAATACAGCAAGCCTTGATGGATGTCAAACTATCCACATGTAAGAAGGATAAGGTTTCTTTGATCCCTATCATGAAGATACTTGATGAAGTGATGGAAGAAGAATCAATTAATGATACTAAAAGAGTACGAGGACATCCAAAAAGGATAACAGTCTTCATAATGGCCAGAAAATCATCACTATTATTTGATCTTGTTCCTAAATGCACCAAAGTCAAATATCTTGAGATAATGCTTCAAGGGCTGAATAATCCACCTCCAGTCAATGCACTTGAAATAGAAGCTCGTGAATCGCCTCCAAAATCTTCAGATCCTAAGAATAAAGTCACTAAGAAAAAGTTTGATCAGACTCAAGAAGGAGAAGGAAGCAAAGGCAAGAAGCGGAAAATAACAAAGACAAAAAAGAGATAGAATGTATGTTCAGGCTAGATGAACACTTCTTTGTAATTTATAACTTAAGAAATCTGGAATTGAATATATAATCCAGAATGTATTTAATATCTTTATCTGTTTAGAGGTTGTACTTTTTCTTATTGTCAGTTGAGTTATCCTTAGGAATTTTCTTGTCGAACGCTAACAATCAAATAGGGGAGATTGTAAAGCATAATGTAACATAATATGTAATCGAGGAATTATAACTCAACATGTAACATAAACAGATAAACAATAATAAATTATGCAACACAGGAACCCTACAGATGAAGACAAGATAAACACAAAGAATGAAAAGACGCAAATGACTCTTTAAGTCCTCAATCAAGTCGTGTGAAGAAGTTCATTAATATGTTCAAGCATCCATGAAGAATAAGACATTAAAGGACTTATAGTATCAGTTACATAATTTGATTTGAAGTATTAAAGATTAGGGGTTCAGTGTTTAAAGCAAGAAATAACCATCCAAGTTGTATCAACCCAGTATTGTACAAGAAATTGAATTGGATCAATTGGTGTTAGTTGTTTGTGAACCAGACTAGTGCACTAAATATCAGCATATCGGATTAGGTTAAATTCAGTTAAGACAGAAGAAATGGCTTGTTGATACAGTTACTGAAGTCAGAGGTGCAAGAAAGTTTCTAAGGCAAGTAATTTGCCTAATGGCCATCACTCATGGTATAAGAAATATTTTAAGGCAAGAAACTCACCTTGTGGTTGCCAGTCACAAGTCAGAAAAGTTTTTAAGGCAATTAACTTACCTTGTAGTCGCCAGTCATAATTCAGGAAAGTTTCTAAGGCAAATAAATTCCCTTGTGGTCGCAAGTCAAGCAACATAAAATGTTCTAAGGCAAAGGAATTCCCTCTGGTCTCCAGTCATGACTTAGATGATTTCTGTGATAGATCAAATGCAGCATTAACAAGAAAAACAAGTGGTGTGAATAAAGCCACCTGCCCAATTATTTTGTAAAGACTACAAAAGCAGCACTTGAATGTTTATTCAGTTGATCATCTTCTTCAGCTTCAACAGAAAGTGTTTACGGGAGCTCCATTAAAGAACCTCATTTATTAACCTTGTAAACATAGAGTTGTGCTGCTGAATTTATTATAGCTAATCAATTCATTGATTAGATTGTAGCAACCTCAAGGATTATATTAATAAAATAATATATTCATCGAATTATTTTGTGTCTATTTTGATTCCGTAATTATAACGAAGAACTTGTAAATAAATCGAAAAAGATTGTAGGTAGCGTATTCAACCCCCCTTCTATGATACTTTGAGACTAACAAATATACATGCATACACATATATTACCTTTAATCCCAAATTATTATTAAAAAATAATATATATGATAATGTTTAAAAATGTCCCCGAATTGTCCACATATTTAGTATTTTATTTAGCATATTGATTGATATAACTTAATGTTTCAGTTTAATATATCTTATAAAATCTTGTTATGAACACACATTTTTTATTCTAATTCAATATTTTTTTGTATTTTAGAATTACAAAGAGAGTGTAAAATATTTAACCGATGAAAATATCTTTTGCCTTTGCGAAATCTTATTTTTCAAAATCTCGACCTAGTTATTAACATCTAGAATGGATATGGACAATATACATGGACGGTTAGATATATCAAAATTAACAAAAAAGACATGTTATCTTATCTAGTGTACACTATGAAAAATATCAATAAGAAATAGACATGATGAATATAACGTTAACAATAGTTATGGTATAATTTAATAACAATTTTAATCCCAATTTTCTTAATTTAGATATATATAACTTATGAAATAATATTACATGCTACATATATTATGTTATATATATTAGATCAGATTTTAATATAAATTTTTATGTATCAATCATTAACGTTGAAATTTATAAGAAACTATTTGGTGGCTTTAATTATATTTGTTTTGAGTATACGATACGTATCTCATATGTTTGTTTTATAAATGATCAAAATATGGTGAAAAATTAATTCAAATAAAATAAGAACCCTAATTTGGAAGGTATCATATCCCGACTATTTTGGGTCTTGTTAGATATTGAATGCAACACGGGGTGAATGTGTTTCTTGGATTTTTAGCTTTTTAAACTTGTTTGGATATTGTGTGAACAAAGCAGTTTTTATTTGCAGAGATATTGTCTTAGAGAAATAAATTAACAAGCATAATATTTCAAAAGTCACTTAATTTGTATCAATTAAGTTTGTCTCTCTACAAATTTTGTGTTCTTAACAATGTAAGAATTTAGCTTCTATTCTGAGAGAATACAAGAAAATTTGATCTGTTTTTTTGGTTGCATTGAACTAAGAACCAGTGCATGCTTCTGAGTTTACAAGACTTGCACTCAAATGTACTAAACTACTTTCTAGAGAAACTTTTTTCTATTTCCATTTCTAGCTTAGCAAATTTGTGCAGAATCTTGCATGTATGTGACCATCCTTTGTCCAGTTAATCTTGGCCCCTGATCTTGTATTCTTCCAGCTACTTTGTAGACTTTTCAATCTAGTGAATAGATCACTTGTTGACTAATAATATTTAATCTTTAACTTGTCTGCATTCTTTATTTGAGAATTATGTTGAGATCTCCAGTTTTTTTATAGAAAAGTGACATCTTGATAAGTATAATGACTTATCGAGATCTCTGAGTTCTCTATAGGTATATTTGATTTGTTGAGGTCTCTTGATCTTTGCATGTGAAATGACTTATCGATATGTCTAAGATCTCTAGATGTAGAAATGACTTGTCGATATCTTGGAGATCTATATACACATTTTGACTTGTCGCTATCTCTGAGATCTTTATATGAGAAATTGACTTATCGATATCTCCAATTCTTCCAATCTTCATTTGACCTGTCGATATCCCTGAGTTATCTACATCTTCATTTGACTTTTCGATATCTTTGAGACTTCTCTATAAGCCATTTTTGACTTCTCGATAAGTCATTCTGGACTTCTTGAATGACTTCTCGATATAGCTTGATCTATGACTAGTAGATTTCTTGACTTAGAATATTTTTCCTAGAATAACTTTATTTCACTCCAACCTTCTACACTTTTCTCTGAGGCATGATCATGGCTTGATCTTCTTCCAGAATTTATTCCTTAGCTTGAATCTGTTCACAGAAAAATCCTTCAGTCTAATCTTCTAACTTTTTTACAAACTCGAGAAATATAACACGGAATATGAAATTGATTATCAAACAACTAAATCTCAGGGTTGTCAATGTGAATTAGTCTTATTATTATCCAGGTATGTCTTGCACAACAATCTCCCCCAATTTGTCAGAAGATTGCTTAACACAAATTCATGCCTGATAACAAGACTAACCCTAAGCTAAAATCAATTACAAAAAATTGACAGATTAATAAATACAAACTTTTATACATTTGATAATTACATAAGTTCAACAATTACAGCAATCAAGTGAATTTTTTATATCCTGGTTCTTTCCTAATGAGGTCCTTGAGATTTACTAGTACTTATAGTTCTTCAATTATTTCTGAACCTCTTAAGGCTTCTACCAGCTTGAGCCATTCATCCAATGAGTAACTGTTGAGATAACCAACTCTAAATCTTGAAGAACTGCCAACTTGAATGTTTAAAAAATGTCCATCGTTGGAGATTATACTCATCCCCCTTTTCTTAAGTTCATTTGATCTTTTATCAAATCTCTCAATCTTCCTGGCATACTGCCTTTCCTTTTCCTCCTTACGACCTTAATCCTAGCATGTCTTTCATTCCACTCTCTCAACCTTTCAGACATTACATCCTTCCACATTCTTGTACTTGTATCTTTGTCCTTCATCAAGCTAATCACCCTCTTCAATTCTGTGGTTGAGAATGTTTCCATTATTTCTATGCTAAGCAAAATGAAGGAGCCATCCAAATAGTAGATTCTTACTTCAGACAAGGAAATAGCCCAAATTTTGACTATTTCTTCAGATAGTTGTTGAAAGTAGTCATCATCTGTTATGCTCATGTTTAGAGGTAGAAAATCATTATGATTAAAACAGTTTCAAATGACACCAACATCAACTTGCATTTTCTTAGGTTTTCTCCCAACAGTCTTGAAATGAGTTTTGGTTGGAGGCTTGAATGAAGGTATGATTTTCTTTAGTGTGACTTGGCTGGATCTGATTGGTATTTTGAGTAAGGTGTTTGCAGTGTGTTCGATTAGGAATTTGGTTTTTGAGGTAGGATTGGTTGAGATTGTGTTTGGCTTGGCTTGGTGGTTTGAGTAAGTTGGATTTTTAGAATTTTGGCTTCCTGGACATTTTTTTTCTTTGACTTCCTCTGACCACTTTTTCTTTTCTTTCCATCTTCTTTCTTCTCTTCTCTCCCCTTTTTCTTCTCATACACCTTTCTTCCTATTTCCTTAGAAGATTGACTAGGATTTGAGTCAGAAGATTTTTGTTCATCCTTCTTCTACTAATCATCATCCAAATCATCTTTGGTATTGAATTGTGTATTTGGCAACATGGTTCAGCATTCTGTAAATATCTCCCCAAAATTCTTATTACTTTCTCATCTTCTGCGGTCTTCTTCTTCTTTGTCTTTAGATCAATTTCTAATGTCATGATCAGTGTAAGATTACCCTTAACATAGTGTTGAAGGGTTTTGAGCAAATAAATGCAACGGAAATAGTAATTAAAAACGTGAAAAACCAGAATTTTCGAAACCCACTGCAGGATCCATGAGAAAAACATATATTTAATTCGTAGATCAGATTGTTTACCTTAAGAAGTTTTACAAATTGGTTGAATAATGGAGATCCAAATATTGTTCAATCACCACACATCCCGCTCTCGCGATCTATACTCTATCGGTATCCACATGAATATGTGAACTCAAGGATTGCATGTGTTCTAGCACAAACTCGTTTCTTCTTGCCCTCTCCATCTTCTCTCTTGGTGGCTAGGGTTTTAGTAAAAGTCTTATCTTAAAAATCAGCCACAAGAGATATTATATAGAGAGTAGAAAAACGAATTTTAAATCTAATTTAAAATCATAAATAATGAGTCGCGTCTAGTAATATATCATTGTTACCCAAGTAATAATAATCGATTCGGTGATCGATTAAACCTTTCATGAATAATGTACAACGTAATATAATCCCTTTAACTAAATATTATAGATTAAACTAGAGACATGTAATGTGTCATCCTCATCATAGTTTAATCCAAGTTTCCTTGATAAATGAGTAGACTATCATATCAAATCAACATTTGCACGTGGCCACGCATTTCATAGTCTAGCTCATACAAGAGGCCAATAATATCACTCCTAAAATTAGGAGGGTTAAATCCTTTCTAAATCATTCATATTTCTCATACGATTCATGATATACCCGAAATACACTTTTATCATTACCCGGTCAAAGGTAACTTTTAATGTAATCAAAGTATATTAATTCTCGTATAAAAATATAATGATTTCAAGTTGAAGGACCATTATATCATTATCACAGTGAGAATTACTTATGACACAACATACATGTAAAATCTCACATTGGGTCTGTCCAACACCTTGTACATTTATATTTGCCTATATTTTTGACTTTAGTATCACTATACCTATGATCAATGAGATGTGATCATCAGTAAACAAACACACAAGTCTTAATGCATTATTATTGTCCCTTAATAATAATAGTTGACTAATGACCTTTAGGAATATTGATACTATTCTCATAATCTCATTTCTAAGTTACGTACTTAGAGATATAGATTTGCCTTTGGAGATTTGATGCAAGATGTTTGGCCTTTTTCCAGATAATTCATACTCATTTCATTCACAGAAATATTCTTGACTTGAGAGTGATGAATGACTGTTTTGTCTGGCTTCTGAATTGGACCAAATTTCTTTTGAATATCATCATCAATTTTCTTCCAGTCTATTGGGCTCACTGGCTTCTTCTCAGCTGCTGCTTTCAGTTTAGCTGCTGCTTGATTGATGAGATCAATGCTGTCTATAGCAGGTGGCTTTGTGAATGCAATTGTTGGCACAATTGCTTTTCTTACTTGAATGTTTAGCACTTTTTGCTCCCCCTCACTCCTTGATCTCTCTTGACTTATTGGGACAATAGAACTTTCTTTCTCCCCCTTTTTGTTAACAGCAAGTTGAGTAGAAGAAGAGGTTTGTGCAACCACTAGGAATTGAAGCAAGTTTGTTTGGTGTCTTGATGTAGATGAATTGCTGTTAAAGAAGCTTCCATAGCAACCATTCTTTTATCCAGGGATTCAACCTTTGTAGCAAGATCAGAGTTCTTCCTGAGCTGTCTCTTAATATCAATCATTGTGGCTTCTGGAAGTTTAGCATCCAATCTTTCTGAAATATCCTTCTTGATTTGACCAACTTCATTTTTGATAGAAGAGACATTCTGACTGTGTTGAAAGCATTGAATTTGTTGTAACTGGAGAGAAGCAAGGTGTGCCTGCAGGAGCTTCTTGGTGCTAGCATTGGTTGTTGATTGAAGAGCGGATTGTGTTTGACTGATGAGTTGGATGAGGGTGGTCTTGAAATAATGTTCATCACATTTCTTGGAGAATGCCCAAGATGGCATACCTGATCTAGAACTAGGGCTTACTTCTCCCCTATGTCCAGTGGCTCCTCTTCACTATCTTCACCCTCATCACCAATGAATTTTTCTGACCCGCCAGCCTAATAATCTATATCATCACCAGCTGTAGAGGGCATGGCTGTGATTGCATCTTTTGCTCTTTGCATAGACTGTGTAGTGTGCACCAAGTTCATCATGCTTTCTGTATTGCCATTGCCCTGTCCAGCTAGAAGTTGATATGCTGGAACAGGATGAGTAAATGTCTCAGCATCCAAGGAGGTGGAATCTATAACAACTTGACTATGCTGAGATAGTCCTTCCCTGTCTGCATCATTGACATTCATTGACTCACTAGGAATGATATCCATCATTATCTCTCCTGTACCTGCATTTCTCTCATGATCTCTCTTTTCTTGCATCAATGGCTCCCCTTGGCTTCCCACCCACACACCCTCACCTTCACCATCTAAGGTGGGACTCCTCTCACTCACTTTTTCCAGTCTTGAAGAATTGGGCTCCATTGATTCACTCTTTTTCTCTCCTTTTTCCTAGGAGCAACCTAAACTCTCACTCAGTTCACTTTCTTCCCTCAATCCTAAAAGTGATTGTACAATTACTAAGTCATCGGCACTTGTGACAATTTTTGAACTTAGAAGTTGTGCAGAGACTCCCGACGGATGAGAAATATCCATCGGGGTAGTAATTTGACTATCTGACGGATGTGGTAGTAATTTGACTATCCGACGGATGACTGCTGTTAGGCACATCCATCGGGATACAGTCACCACTCGACGGATGAACAATATCCATCGAGAGAGTAGAAATGAATGAGTTTGGGGTGGAGACTATTGTAGATCCTGTGTAGATTGATGAGAACTTGGGCACAGATGTCTCAATAGTCTCACAAAGAAATGGCAAGTGAGCCAACAAATCATCTAAAAGATGATGCTCACTTGTTTGGATTTTTGGCTTCTCCAAAAGAGTTAAAGATGGAGAATTTGGTTGAGATGTATGAATCATATCTACATCCAGTGAGTGTATGGGAGAATTTGGTGTTTGAGGTGTTTCATCTTGTACAGATTTTGGCTGTGACTCCACATTTGTTGGAGCCACATCAATATGACTTTGAGAGGGTGCAGTGACTAGGTCTTTAGCTCCAGTTTGCACTGTGTGTGCCGTGTGCATCCCCAAGGGTTTTAGATTTCTTCTTTCTAGCATAGGTTTATGGTGAGCTAGTGTCCCTACCCCTTTTGGCTCGTGCTCCTGGTTGGGAGCTTGTTTCAATAGTGACATCCTTTTGGGAGGATGAAACAAGTAATGAGCTTATTTCCTTATTAACAACCATAGTTTGTTGGGAAACTGTGGTGTGGCTAGGTTTGGGTACACTCTTCTCACCAGCCTTATTCTTAGGGATTCTTTGATTTTCACCCTGTCCCTCACCTTTCTCACCCACCTTCACACTCCCCTCCTTTTGTTTAGTAGGTTTTGCAACTGGTATCTTTTGAGAGACACCAGAGGGGGCTTTCTTTGATTTTGTTTTTGAAACTTTTGATTTGGTAGCTTGGGTAGGCATCTATTTGGTCATTGACACAGATGCCATTGCTACATTAGAAGGCAAAGAAATGTGTGAGGTTGGAAGAGTAGAGACAATAGAAATTACCTCACTTACCTGAGGTCCCTCCATTACTGGAAAATAGAAGAGGGGAACCTCTTTGTGGTGGTCTGCTCTGTTAAGATCTGCAATTATTCTTCTTTCTTGAACCCAACAATTCATCTTGTTGGTTGGGTTCTCAATCACAATATTCACAATGAGATGGTTAGCAAGCATCATGAAAAATCTAGCATAATAGACACTTTTACCTCTCTTATTAAGTTCTGCTAACTTAAAGCCTAACTCAAATAAAACCATGTCACTAAAATTAAAGTACTTATCAGTAACTAGCATGTAAAGCATGAATATGTTAATAGAATCAAAGTTACTAATCTTACCAAAAAACACTTTAGTTACTACATCACACAGATTACTCCATTCTTTCATAAGACCCAACCTTCTAATTTCACTTAATTTAGAGGTAGTGAGTGCATAGCCCCTGGAATTTAACATGTTAACTATATCAGTGTATGTGTGTGGAGTAGTAACAGTATTATCGGGAATCCTAAAACATGCTTTGACAATATCACTATTAGTGTAAATTTGCTTACCTTTAAGACTGAAAGTGATGGTCTTGTCAATTGAGTTGTACACTGCAGTTGCCCATATCTCCTCTACAACCTCAGAGTAGATAGTGGGAGATTCCAGCATAGCATAGTTGAGTTTACAGCCTTTCACAAAATCCATCATTTTGTGGTAGTTTCCAGACTGTTGAATCTCCTTGTTCACTAGAGCTGTGAAGTTGTACTTTTCATAGATGTACCCAGTTTGAGACATGATTTTGATGACTGGTGCCATTGTTAGAGATTGAAATTTGCAGAGAGAGAGTGATTGCTTTTGAGGAAGAAAGAAGTTAGAGAAATTGAATTGAGAGTGATAAAATAAAAGAAATGAAAATGAATTTTGCTTTTATACTCTCTTAAGAATAAACTGTCAAATGTAATAAAGAACCAATCAAAATAGCCCAAAATACCCGTTTAAATTAAAATAAACTGTCAAAATTCAATCAATCATCTGTTGAAATACACTTACAGTCTGTAAGTAAACTCGATGGATGATATTCAGAGAATTAACGGCCATGATTTGGATAACTCGATGGATGGGAGTAAACCAATTTATCCGTCGGGTAATAAAGTATCCCAGAAAGGTAATTGATTTTTATTTTGATATTCTATTCCGACGGATGATCAGACTCGATGGATAATGATCATCCGTCGGGATGGAAATTTTGACTTAGCCAAAATTTCATCCAAAGCAGAAAAATCAATTAAATTTCTGGCTGCATTTTATCTTGCAAAAATATCTGAAATAATTCAAGAATAATTAAGCATACCTAACTCACTTATCAACCTTGAAAAGGTGGATTCATCAAGTGGCTTGGTAAATATATCTGCAAGCTGCTTTTCACTTGGAACAAAATGAAGTTCTACAGTACCATTCATTACATGTTCCCTAATGAAGTGGTACTTAATGTCAATGTGCTTTGTCCTTGAATGCTGTAATGGATTCTCATTGATGGAAATTGCACTTGTGTTATCACAGAAAATAGGAATCCTTTCCACTTGCAGACCATAGTCTAGCAATTGGTTTTTCATCCATAAAATTTGTGCACAACAACTGGCAGCAACAATATATTTAGCTTCTGTTGTAGAAGTAGAAACTGAATTTTGCTTTTTACTGAACCATGATACTAGCTTGTCCCCTAGAAATTGACAGGTTCATGTTGTACCTTTTCTATCAATTCTACAACCTGCATAATCTGCATCTGAATAACCAATTAGATCAAAACCAGAATCTCTAGGACACCAAATGCCAAGTTTTGTTGTACCTTTGAGATATCTGGAAATTCTCTTAATAGCTATTAAGTGAGATTCTCTAGGATCCGCCTGAAATCTAGCACAGAGACATGTAGCAAACATTATATCTGGTCTACTGGCTGTTAAGTATAGAAGTGAGCCAACCATGCCTCTATAACTTGAAATATCCACAGATTTTTCAGTAGTGTTTAATTTAAGTTTAGTTGCAGTGGCCATGGGAGTTTTTTGCAGATGTGCAATCCATTAGTTCAAACTTCTTTAAAAGATCATAAATGTATTTGGTTTCACTAATGAATATTCCATCACTAACTTGCTTAACTTGTAAACAACAAAGTAAGTTAGTTCTCCTATCATGCTTATTTCATACTTACTTTGCATTAATTTGGAAAACTTTTTGCAAAGTTTTTCATCTGTAGAGCCAAATATAATATCATCTACATAAATTTGAATAAGTATGCTCGAGCCATTAACATTTCTAAAGAATAAATTTTTGTCTACAGTACCTCTAGTGAAGTGATTCTATAAAAGAAACCTTGACAAAGTGTCATACCAGGCTCTAGGTGCTTGCTTCAATCCATGGAGTGCTTTCAGAAGATAATATACATAATCATGAAAATTTGGATCTTCAAAACCACGAGGCTGACTGACATAGACTTCCTCCTCTAAATCTCCATTCAGAATGGCACTTTTGACATCCATTTGATAGACTTTGAAATTGGCATGAGCTGCATAGGCTAGGAAAATTATGATGGCTTCTAGTCTTGCAACAGGAGCAAAGGTCTCATCAAAATCAATTCCTTCTTGTTGACAATAGCCCTTGGCAACCAATCTAGCTTTGTTTCTTATAACTATGCCATTTTCATCCATCTTGTTTTTGAATACCCACTTGGTGTCAATTGAGTTTTTTCCTTTAGGCTTGGGTACCAGCTTCCATACATTATTCCTTTCAAATTGGTTTAGCTCTTTCTGTATAGCTAAAATCCAATCAGGATCCAATAGAGCTTCTTCTACCTTTTTTGGTTCTTCCTTAGATAGGAAGCTGCTATACAGACATTCTTCTTGAGTTGCTTTCCTTGTTTGAACTCTAGAAGATGCATCACCAATAATTAGCTCATAGGGGTGATCTCTTGTCCATTTTCTCTGTTGAGGTAGATTTGCTCTAGATGAAGAGGCCTCATTGTTGTCTTAATGTGTGATTGAGTTTTGATTATGAGAAACTCCCCCTGAGTTTGTGAATCTTTGATTTAGAGAGGGGAAATTTCTGTAGGTGATCTATTCTGACTTTCAGCTTCTCTTAATGTTCCGACGGATGATTCACTTTGGGTCCCGACGGATGAAGCTGATTGTCTCCCGACGGATAAGGCAGATTGTCTCCCGACGGATGAAGCATTTTGTAACTTGACGGATGTTGAGTTATGAGCTTCATTAGTTATAGATTTTTCTGCATTATCCTTAGTAACTGTTTCCTGATCACTCTCATCATCACTATCATCACGAACCATCTCCACATTATGAAACTTGAGGCTCTCATGTAAATCTCCATCTTGTAGTTCTTCAATATTTTTGTCATCAAACACAACATGTATTGATTCCACAACAATGTTGGTTCTTAGATTGTAGACTCTATATGCTTTTCCCACAACATATCCAACAAAAATTCCTTCATCAGCTTTAGCATCAAACTTTCCATGTTGATCAGTTTGATTCTTAAAGATATAACATTTGTAGCTAAAGACATGAAGAAAGTTTGGAGTTGGTTTCCTGTTCTTGAACAATTGGTAGGGACTCATGCACTTTGCTTGATTTACCAAAGAAATATTTTGAGTGTAGCAGGCAGTGTTCAAAGCTTCAGCCCAAAAATATGTTAGTAACTTTGATTCTTCAAGCATTGTCCTTGTAGCTTCAATAAGTGATATGTTCTTTCTTTTTACTACTCAATTTTGTTGTAGAGTTCTTGCTGCAGAAAACTCATGCATAATCCCATTTTCTTCACAAAATGCTCTCATCACAGAATTCTTAAACTCAGTTCCATTCTCACTCCTGATTCTTCTTACTTTAAAAATAGGATGATTGTTGACTTGCCTTATGTGATTGATGATGATTTCACTAGCTTCATCTTTAGACTTTAGGAAATATGTCCAAGAGAACTTTGAGAAATCATCCACAATTACCAGGAAAAATATTTTCCTTAAGATGGACAACACATTGACTGGTCCAAACAAATCCATGTGTAGCAATTTCAAAGGTTCTTCAATTGTTGAATCAAGCTTCTTTCTGAATGATGCTTTAATTTTCTTTCCCTTTTGGCAAGCATCACATAATGCATCTTTTGTAAACTCCACTTGAGGGATACCTCCAACTAGTTCTTTCTTGACAAGCTCATTCATGGTCTTGAAGTTTAGATGAGATAGCTTCTTGTGCCATAGCCAACATTGATCTTGAGTTGCTTTACTGAGAAGACAAGTGACAGATTCTGCATTTAATGAGTTAAAGTCAGCTAGATACATATTCCCTTTTCTCACTCCAGTGAGAACCACTTTGTTGCTCCTTTTGTTTATCACAACACAGGCTACTGAATTGAATGTTACAGTGTTGCCTTATTACAAACTTGGCTGATACTCAACCGGTTATGCTTGAGACCATCCACTAGGGCAACCTCTTCAATAATGACATTGTCTTTTGAAATCAAGCCATATCCCACTATAAAAAACTTGCTAGCATCTCCAAAGGTAATACTTGGGCCAACTCTTTCCTTGAATCCAGTCATGTGCCTTGAGCACCCACTATCCAGATACCACAGATTCTTTCTATTTCCCTGCACACACAAAAATCAAATCAAGTTGATTTTGGTACCCAAGTTTCCTTGGGTCCTGCCTTGTTAGCTTTCTTCTTTGGTTTCTTAGGTTTAATCTAATTAGACTAGAGAATTTCTAATTCATCCTTAGTCATTTGAGTTGGACCTTTGAAACCAGTAACTTGAACAGAATTATCATGCATATTTTGATTAACAGGAAAAAGCATGCTATTTGTAAACATATTATTCCAGTAAGGCATACTACATGGCGTTTGAGGCATACTAAATGAAGCATAATAAGGACTAGGTGCAAATGGCATAGTAGAAAATTGTGCATTGATATTCTGAGCAGACATAGCATTCATAGGCATGACAGGCATGGCATTCATATTGGGAAAAGAAGGAGGTACAGTCATATAAGTAGGCATGGCAATTTTGCAATTAGCAGACAAATAATTAACACTACCACACTTAACACATATTTTTCTTGGAGCATATTTATTAGGTGTGTAGTTGTTATGTTTGTTGATTCCTACTTTCCCATTTCTATTGTTCTTCTTTTTAGCATCTGTTTTAACCTCAATCTTTTCTAATCTATCATTTAGTTGCTTGATGGATAGATGATCAACATTGACCTTCTTTTCCTTCCTGACTTGACTTAATTCTCCTGGAACAAAGTTCTTGGTGACAGATCCATATTTCTCATTCAGCTTGGCTAGCTTGGCTTTGCTCACTGGTTTACTCACAGCCGACGGATGTGGCTCTCTTTCACTCGATGGATAATCATTTTGATTATTCGACGGATGATCTTCATCATCCGTCGAGTCCACATCTGTAGACAGTCCTTCAACCAAATTAGATTCCATCTTCTCCTTTCTTTTCTTCCAGGATGCATCACAAAAGGACTCAATTCCTTAAACTTTAGTGATTTGAGCATGGACATCTCTGGATGATTTCCATGCCTTGATCACTTCTTGTTCACGATCAAGCTGCTTCTTTAAAATTTATTCTTTCTTCAAGGACTCAGTTAATTCCTCCTTAGCAATCTTACACTCAATTCTTAATTTCTCAAATTCAATGAACTAGATTAATTATTTTGATAATTAATCAATTTATTAAGATAATTTATATTAATTTTATTTTAATTCCAAAAATTAGGGAAAAAATTAATTCCGATTTTTCCTAAATAATGATTTAAAAATTATTTTAAGCTTTTAAAAATTATATTTTGGTTTTTAAAAATCAAATAATATTATTATTAATTGATTTATTCCTAATTATTCATATTTTATTCATAGAAAATAAATCGTTCGTCCGTTTGATACGAACCGAACGCGTATAGACTCATAAAAATATTTCGCTTCCAATAAAAATACTTTTGAGACCTAATTTCTTTCGTATTAAAAGGACGTTTGATTTTTGAATCTTTCTGAGTCGATTTTTGATCGAAAAATCATATTTTTCACCCGATTTCAGTTTTAAACGTACCAAGTCGAAGCTTTTGATGAACCGAGTCATGTGTTATATGTATTATGTGATACTTGGGTTATGTGTTTACGTGTTATGTGAATTACGTACGTATGAGAGTTAGAATTCTTGTGTTTGGTTGTTTTAATTATGTGCGGGCTATCGTATGGGTAGACAATAGGGTGTTGATTTGGAATTCGTCGAGTAATTATCGTTAGACAATTAAAATGATATTTTCTAATTATAGATACGAGTCTTTCAAGACGATCAGGACCAAATGAAGTGGATAAAGGCTAGAGTTGAATAGTATGAAATATTAGGTTGCAGCACTGCATGAGCAGCAGGCCAAAGGATTAGTAGAATAAAGGCGGTGATGTTTTGAGACAGAATGTCAGAATAGACACATCTTTGCGAGTGTGACTAACTACTAAAAACTCAAAGGCAAGTTTTCTATCATTACTTATTGTTCAAGTGATATTTATTTTAAATCTTCTTATGCAAATATTGCTTTCCCTATTCTCTATTCGGAATAGATAAATGTTTTACATATCGCTGAATTAAATGATTCTGTTTATGCAAGTACTCTTCTGCTATTTTATGTTCAGAATAGATAAATGATTTTACTTATCAAATTACTGGATTTACAAATGTTTCAGATTTTAAGAAAGAAGATTTGGTTGCGAATATTCCTACCCAAGTAAATGGGGGAATAAAATTATTTTGGGTGTCAATTATTATGACCCCTTTTTAATAAAAGGTTTTAAGATTGGATCATAAATGCGTAAGTGACCGGGATGGACGGTCCAGCGGGGGGCTATTTCTAAGTGTCATATGAAACATTATGACATAAATTTTTCCACAGGCAGGTATATTGTCTTTTTATTTGAGTACTCGTATTTTTGGGGTCATGTTTCTATGAATCATGACCCAGTGCTATCACACGGGCTGATCAGCATGTGATAGTACGTCCGTCGGAGAATGATCCCAATCTAAATTATCATATCGTTTTTGATATTCATAGAATAAATGATTTATCAGCTGTTTCTGTTTTGGATTAAAGGTGAAATACAGTTTTGATTTAGTTTCTGATTTTGTGGATACTTAGTTTGTTGTTAAAAATCAAAGGTGGTATTAGTACAAATGATTGGTGTTGACTTCAGTATGGAATGTTGTGAGCATCAAAGTTCGTAGTGATATCTAATTTGATATGACAAGAAAATGAGTATTAATTTCAAGAGTTCGGTTTTGAATAAAGTTTATGATTTAATCCATAGTCATTGCTTCTTGTTATTGTTGTTTACGATATTCCGTACACACTGTTTTATGAGTTTTATTCTCGTCAAGATTCAAAGTATTGCTGAAGCATTTCGTTCTAAAATATCAAAAATAATTTTGAATACAGTGAGAAACAATTATCCGATTATTTAATAAATTTATGTTTCAACAATTATGATTTTAAAATATTTTGCGCTATTGCAGATGTTGGTTTTATATCAAAATGGCGAAATATATATATTACAATGATCTTGCTGAGCATTTCTTTCTCTCATACTTGCCTGTTTTCAAATTTAACCTCCAGTGAGGATTTACTTGCGCTGTTTAGCTGCGTAATTCGAGGAAGCAAAGAAGAAGCTTTTGGAAGGTGATTGGTCCAGGGTTTGCGGGCTAGTGTAAGTTTTATTGTGTAAGGTTGTTTATATTATATTATAATTGTGTTATTTTATAGTTGGGCCTAGTATACTTCTTTTCAACGTTATACTAGCGGGTTAGTATTGAATTGGAATTGTTGAAAAGAGTTTTAAGAGGAAGTGAAAAATTTATTGGTGGAATTTGGAATTCTTGTTTCTAGAACTGTAAACCTAAAAGATCTTGGATTAGTTTGGGGTCATAGATGCTAAATATCTTCCACTGGCATTTGCATTTTGATTTAACAGGTTGATTTGGATTGAGGTTTCATAGTGACAACCAAATCCTCTGACCCCAGATTTGGGGGCGTTACAGGGCTCTTGAGCCACACCAAGTTTGAGAGTTGCCTTATGATCAGAAAAGTCTAGTGTAGAAGTTTGAGAGGTAACTTGAAGTGTAAGGGTGTCAATTGTACTCATAAACCCTTTGGTGTCGTCCTGAAATCATTATAACGAGCACAATCACTTAACCTTTAGTTTTAGAGCACTTATGAGTGAGGCCTAGGTTGATGACCATAGTTGTAAGATAGTATAAGGTCAGTAGAGTGTAAGGCCTAAGTCGGGGTCAATAAGAACTTGATGGTTTAGAAATGGCACTTCGAGTTTTGAGGTCGATAATTAAGAGTTTTGGCTAGTTTAGCATAACTAAGTGACTTGAGTAAGTGGAGTGTAACACCCCCAGATCCGGGGTCAGGGATCCGGGTCGTCACGATCTTTCTTTCCACAATATCACTTCACTTAATTAATAATAAATAACCTTATGCTGTGACCCCACACTAACACACACCACAACCCGTTATAGTCTCAGAGATGAAATTGAAATAAGTACAAGTCCTTGAATCCACAATTTAAAAGTTATTACAACCCAAAATGATTACTTGATAAATTTACAGTTAATTGCCATTATCTACCATAAGTTATAATTATACAATATTTGGTTCCCAAAAGTAGAATGCCTGATCTACCAATAGATCTACCTCTGCAGCTATAGCAGCTACAACATCAACGGGAAGACGCGGGACGCTTCCCACGCGCTTGCGCTGGGTCTGCTTGAGTCTGGCCATCTTTCCTAACTGTTGTTGTCTGATGAAGAAATGAAGCAAGAGTGAGCATTACAGCTCGCAAGATAATATATAGTGTAAACAATAATACAGTATCTAAATGGATAACTTACTAGAATCCTTTATCAAGCGTAAGGTAATTACTTACTGGATATAAGTTTTAAGGAAGATGAAGTTACCAATTACTTCACTATACTTATACCATTTTTAGAAATCTACTTGAACTATTACTGTTCACAGTATAATAAGTTTCAAAAGGTCATCCCATAGATGAGACCACAAGCTATGCATAAGGAGTCTTAGATAATTACCTTGTGATTTAACAAAGCTTGGAACTTGGTTTTTGATTTTCTTGCTTTGAAGAAAAAGGAAAAGCCGAGAGCTCCTTGGATGAAGAAATGAAATGATTTTGTGTTTTGCTTTGATTTGTTTTGGTTGGTTGATTTTTTTGATTTGTTTTGTTTTGATTTCTTACCTTTTTACCATGGTAACTTTTGTGTGGCTCACAATCATCCAACAATTCCTTCCCTTATGTCATGCTTTTGTCATCATATGATGTCACCCTCCCTCCTTTATCCTCATCTCATTGGTTTGATGACATCATCCCCACTAATCTCTTTGATTAGCTTTTAATTATTTGGCTAATGACCGCTGATCTGTTATACGGTTCGCTTATCTTTCGTTCTCGTTTATCGTTTGAGGGATCATACCCGGGATCTTATTACTTAGGTTCCCTTAACCTTTCTCAATACATTATAATCCTTTTTATGATCCTCTATTAAAATCCTTGAATTTAAATCCTTTTTACCCTGTTACCTTATACTCAATTCTTTCGATATCTGGTGGATTTCCGGGAAAAATCAAAAGGTTCAAATTTGGATTCTGACGATATTTACATACACTTATATATCATATAGAGTACCAATAAAATCTTAGAATATCCATAAAAGAAACCCTACATAGTGTGGCATGAACAGTTTTCTTATTCAGCAATATCAGCAGAAACACTATTCATAAGGGTTACAAAAAGTTTAAAATTTTGGGGTTATTACAGTCTCCCCTCCTTAAAAGGATTCCGTCCCGGAATCAAATAGAAAACAAATGAGGGTACTTTTCTAGCATTGCGCTCTCTAGTTCCCAAGTTGATTCTTCCAGATTATGATTCTGCCATAGCACTCTGACTAGCTTGATTACTTTGTTCTGAAGCACCTGCTCCTTCTTATCCATAATCTTTACTGGTTTCTCCACGTAAGTCAGATCTGGTTGCATATCCACATGCTCGTACTCCACTATGTGTCTGGCATCCCGATGATACTTCCTTAGCATTGACACATGGAACACATTATGAACTTGTTGTAGGTTCGGGGGTAAGGCTAGCTCGTAAGCCAACTTCCCAATCCGTCTTAGTATCTCAAAAGGTCCAATGTATCTTGGGCTTAGTTTTCCTTTCTTTCCAAATCTCATTAACCCCTTCCAAGGGGATACTTTTAGTAGTACTAAGTCCCCTACTCCATACTCCTTGTCCTTTCGGGCTAGGTCTGCATATTTTTTCTGTCTGTCTTGGGCTGCTACCAGCCGTCCTCTGATGAGATCCACTATGTCTTTGGTCCTTTGGACCACTTCGGGCCCGAGCATCTTCCGCTCTCCTACTTCATCCCAGTATAAGGGAGATCGACACCTTCTTCCGTACAGGGCCTCATAAGGCGGCATTCTGATGCTAGCATGAAAGCTATTGTTATAAGAAAATTCGATCAACGGCAAGTGATCATCCCAACTTCCTTTAAAGTCTATTGCACAGACTCTCAACATATCCTCTAGTGTCTGGATGGTCCTTTCACTCTGCCCATCCGCCCGGGGATGGTAAGCGGTACTCATATTTAACTTGGTCCCCGCACATTCTTGAAAGCTCCTCCAAAATCTGGAGTTGTACCTGGGGTCTCGGTCTGAGACAATGGACGCTGGGACTCAATATCGCGTCACTATTTCCTTAAGGTAAATGTCCACCAGTCTATTGACTGTGTATCTCTCATTGATAGGAATGAAATGAGCTGACTTTGTCAGTCGGTCTATAATCACCCATATGGCATCATGGTTGGCTTTCGTCCTTGGTAAGCCGACAACAAAATCCATGGCTATATGTTCCCATTTCCATTCGGGAATCTCCAGGGGTCGTAAAAGTCCACTGGGTCTCTGGTACTCTGCCTTTACTCTTTGGCAAGTCAAACATTTTCTTACCCATTCTGCTACGTCCCTCTTCATGTTGGGCCACCAGTAATATTCCTTCAAATCCCTATACATCTTGGTGCTTCCCGGGTGAATGGAATATCTTGAACTATGGCTTTCATCCAAAATCTCATCTTTAAGCTCTTGAATGTTCGGAACCCAAATCCGGTAGGAGTACCTCATTATCCCTTTATCATCTTTCTCCATATGGATCTCTTCTCCAGTCATTGACTCTCTGCCTTCATTCATTATTTTCTCTTGGCACAATCTGATCTTTTCCAATAACTCTGGCTGCATTGAGTTCTCAAATAGCTTTTCAGTTCCGGTTCCGGTTACCTTTACTTCTATTTCCATCCTCTCAAAATCCTTTATCAATTCTTCCGAAGTCATTATCATTCTGAGTCTTTCCTTTCTACTAAGGGCATCAGCCACCACATTGGCTTTCCCCGGATGATAGAGAATCTCACAATCATAGTCCTTGATTAGCTCTAACCATCTCCTCTGGCGCATGTTGAGCTCTTTCTGCGTAAATATGTACTTGAGGCTCTTATGGTCTGTGAAAATCTCGCACTTCTCTCCATACAAGTAGTGCCTCCAAATTTTTAGGGCAAAAACTATTGCTGCGAGCTCAAGGTCATGAGTAGGATATCTAATCTCGTATTCCTTCAGTTGTCTCGACGCATACGCAATCACTTTACCGTGCTGCATAAGCACACACCCTAATCCTTTGTGTGACGCATCACTATATATCACAAAATCTCCTTTTCCGTCTGGCAATGCCAACACCGGGGTCGTTACCAACCTTTTCTTTAATTCCTGAAAACTGTTCTCGCATTTCTCCGTCCACTCAAACTTCTCTGTCTTACGAGTAAGTCGTGTCAAAGGGGCTGCGATCTTCGCAAAGTCCCGTACAAATCTACGATAGTAGCCTGCCAATCCTATGAAACTCCTTACCTCTGTGGGTATGGTTGGCCTTTCCCAATTTGAGACCGCCTCTATCTTGGAGGGGTCGACCAATACTCCTTCTTTATTGATCACATGTCCTAAAAACTGTACTTCATTCCGCCAGAATTCACACTTCGAGAATTTGGCATATAACTGTTCCTCTCTGAGTATTCCTAGAGCTATCCTCAAATGCTCTGCATGTTCTGCCTCAGTCCTTGAGTAGATTAAAATATCATCGATAAAAACTATCACACACTTGTCCAAGTACTTCTTAAATACTCTGTTCATTAAATCCATGAAAGCCGCTGGGGCGTTGGTTAATCCAAAGGACATTACCAAGAACTCATAATGCCCATACCTGGTACGGAATGCAGTCTTGGAAATATCTTCGGGTTTAATCTTTAGTTGGTGATATCCAGTTCTCAGGTCAATCTTGGAAAAATAAACAGCATCCTTTAGCTGGTCGAACCGATCATCTATTCTAGGTAACGGGTACCTGTTCTTTATGGTTAGCTTGTTCAACTCTCGATAGTCGATGCACAGCCTCATGCTCCCATCTTTCTTCTTAACAAATAACACTGGTGCTCCCCACGGAGACACACTGGGTCTTATTATACCCTTATCCAAGAGTTCTGCAATTGGGTAGCTAATTCCTTCATTTCTAACGGGGCTAACCGGTAAGGTGCTTTTGAAACTGGCGCCGTTCCTGGGGCCAACTCAATAGCAAATTCAATCACTCTATCGGGTGGTAATCCTGGAAGGTCTTGTGGGAATACATCTTCAAATTCATTGACTACCAGAATATCTTGTAAGTTGGGCACCTCCTTTTGCGTGTCTACCACATAGGCTAGGTAAGCCTCGTTTCCTTTTCGTAACATCCTTCTGGCCTGGGCCATAGTCAAAAACTTCTGCATCTGCCTCTTTCCTCTAAATATGACTTCTTTCTTTCCTGGGATATTTAACTTAACTTTCTTCCCCTTACAGTCTATCTGAGCATCGTTGCTAGATAGCCAGTCCATTCCCAAAATTACATCAAACTCCCCTAATTTATAAGGAATCAGATCAACACTAAAAGATTGTTCCCCTATGCCTAACTCACAGGCGGGGTGAATCTGGTTAACAGGAATAATTTCATGATTGGCTATTTCTACTTGTAAGAGTTCTATCAAGGGTTCAGCCTTAAGTCTTAATTTACGCGCAAGGTCCTTCGATATAAAAGATTTAGTTGCTCCCAAATCAAATAAAATGTTTGCACTGACTGAATTTAGAGAAAGGGTACCTGCTATCACATCCGAGTCTTTCATAGCATCCTGGACTGTAATGTTGAAAGTCCTCACAGTAGGTGGCTTATTGGAGGCAGCCCTGCTGGCTCCTGAAGCTGCTGGTTTGTTCATTGGGCATTCCTTCTTCCAATGACCCGGGCGTCCACACTGATGACAAGTGGTGGTTGGAATGACGACAGGGGCTGACGAAGGGCATTTGTGGGAATAGTGGCCCACTTGCCCACACTTAAAGCAGGTTACTGGCTTTCCCTTGCATTCCCCAGAATGCATCCTTCCACAAGTGTTGCAGGCTGGCAATGGGGGTCGAGACTGGTTGGAATAGGACATTCTTGACTTTTGGCCGCTCTGGCTCACATTCACACTCATTGGCCGCTTAAACCCGGTGTTCTTTCCTGGTAGGGACACTGCTCCTCGATTAAATCTAGTGGGGAAGCTCCTTCCTGCGGAACCTCCACCCATGCTCATGCTTTTCCTCTTTATTCCCTTCTTCTCTCTTTCCCTCTGCATCTATTCACTTTCGGCTTCTACAATTGTTGCCTTTTGCACCAGAGTGGCATAATCAGTAAGCTCAAGGATTGCCACCCTATTCTGAATCTATGGTTTCAGTCCCTGCTGAAACCTCCTAGCTTTCTTTTCCTCGGTGCCCACAAACTCCGGCACAAACCTTGATAACTCAGTAAATTTCGCTTCGTACTCTGCTATAGATAAGTTATTCTGCTTTAGCTCCAAGAACTTGAGCTTCATCTGGTTTTCCATAAACCTCGGGAAATATTTTCCAAGAAACAACTGACTGAATCTCTCCCAGGTTATAATAGCATCAGTCTCCATGTTTTTCTTGGCCTCCCACCAGTAGTTAGCCTCTTCTTTCAGAAGGTAGGTAGCAAATACAGTCTTCTGTGCCTCATCGATACTCAGAATCTCAAAGGATTTCTCCATTTCCTTTAACCATGCCCTTGCCTCAACTGGGTCGGCTGATCCGTGGAACTCAGGGGGCTTAAGGGACTTAAAAGCCCTGAAAGAGTTTGCCACAGCATTGTTATTTCCTTGAGGGGGTGGGTTGGGTTGACGTTCTAAGTTCTGCCTTAGTAGTTGCATGAACTGGCACATGGGATCCATGCCTGGGTTTGGTATTGGTTGCTCAACCTCAGTCTCTCCTTCCTCAGCCTCTATCTCAAATCCCTCAACATCATATGTTTCCTCCTCCTCTTCATACAGGGAGTCATCCTGTTCAACATAATCCTCGTCTTCCTCTTCACTGTGTTCCTGGTTCCTATCGTCCTGGTTATGGCTTCCCTGGTCCTCAGATCCAGGGTTCGCCCTAGTTCCAATCTTTCTTGGCGGCATGATACTGATAAAAAAACAATTATTGGGAAATTCAACGTTAGGTCACAATCATACACAACATTGTGCCTTGCACAGCTCTATAATGGGGAGAATGTATCTCGCAATTCTATTATTTTATGACAGTTCTAATAAGAAGTGCAGTAATAATAATGATAAAAACAGTGATCTCGTCACTAAGGAACTGAACTGAAAGGAAACAAATATATATATAATGCGAGAAATACATAGTTTGATCTGGTCAAAAGTACAACAGTGCTACAGCCATCTATCCCAAAAGTGATACACAAGAGTCTATCTGTCTAGTCAGAAAAAGGGATGCTATATACAAGTCAACTATCCCGGAAAATTGGCTCTTACTAAGGCCTCGACTAACTAGACAACTAGACTATCCCATCGTCAGTCCTGAATCACACACCGGAGTGGGTCAGCTCCCATACCCTTTCCATCGCACGACGAAAGATATAGTCGGCCTGCCGCCTGGAGATCCTACCATGCCTATCCCCCTGGAGCGATCTGAGTCTCGCTCGGGACGTGAGCTCTATCCCCGTCAGCTCCCTCCTCAAGGATCGGGGTATAGCAGCCCTAGTCTCATAAGCTCGGGTACGCCTACCCGCCCTCTCCGCATCCAACTCCCTCCTCGCCTCATCCAGCCGGACCTCAGCAACAGCCACTCGGGTCCTCAGTACATCCTGAACATAGCCGTGGGCTAACAAAGACTGCCTATGGGCAGGGTCGAGAGGTGGTGAATCCGGAGCCGCTGGGGGTGCCTCCTCGGTCTGCCTAGCCTCGGGAGTATGGGTCTCTGAGCTGTCATCATATGGGCTCCAGGATAGTGGTGGAGGGGTAGGAGCTCTGACCACCGGAAGTGTGGGTAAAGGGGTACCAGTGTATACTACCATTGCTCCGACACGCTCCTCAGCCACTGGGACCTCATCCGGGTCCTCCTCATCTGAAATAGCAACAACCTCTGTCTCTGACTCCTCTGAGGGGTCCTCCTCATCTTCCTCCATCTCAGGCTCCTCCTGATCCTCGGCATCTAGCAGTGCCTCATCATGCTCACGCTCGAACATCTCAGGGTCCTCTATCTCATGCGCCTACACATTAAACGAGCTAAGTTACTATCATGATACTTATAAGGGTTCCCGTAAGGGTTTTAACTGTCAGCGCTACTTTAAGTAGTCCGACCCTGAACTTGGCAAGAGTTCTTATTATCTTTGTGAGTTTATTATTACATCGTCGCATCATCTCTGAGGTTTATAACGCTTGGCTCTGATACCATTTCTGTAACACCCCCAGATCCGGGGTCAGGGATCCGGGTCGTCACGGTCTTTCTTTCCACAATATCACTTCACTTAATTAATAATAAATAACCTTATGCTGTGACCCCACACTAACACACACCACAACCCGTTATAGTCTCAGAGATGAAATTGAAATAAGTACAAGTCCTTGAATCCACAATTTAAAAGTTATTACAACCCAAAATGATTACTTGATAAATTTACAGTTAATTGCCATTATCTGCCACAAGTTATAATTATACAATATTTGGTTCCCAAAAGTAGAATGCCTGATCTACCAATAGATCTACCTCTGCAGCTATAGCAGCTACAACATCAACGGGAAGACGCAGGACGCTTCCCATATGCTTGCGCTGGGTCTGCTTGAGTCTGGCCATCTTTCCTAACTGTTGTTGTATGATGAAGAAATGAAGCAAGAGTGAGCATTACAGCTCGCAAGATAATATATAGTGTAAACAATAATGCAGTATCTAAATGGATAACTTACTAGAATCCTTTATCAAGCGTAAGGTAATTACTTACTGGATATAAGTTTTAAGGAAGATGAAGTTACCAATTACTTCACTATACTTATACCATTTTTAGAAATCTACTTGAACTATTACTGTTCACAGTATAATAAGTTTCAAAAGGTCATCCCATATATGAGACCACAAGTTAAAACTTGAATAGATTCAATCTTTGAAATATTTTTAAAGGAAATGAAGTTACGAGATACTTCATTCAATGGGAACACCATTATAACTGTTTGACCCTGGCAATGCTTCGATAACCACCCATTCGTAGCCTTTCGATCGAAATACTACGGGTAGTGTTGCAGAATTATCCAACCGGATGATGAACTTATTACGGGAGTTTTGTCGCACCAGGAAGACCACTTACGATGATCAGTCGTAGTAGTGCAACCCCACCATTTTCTACATGTAGAGGAGAACCTGTCGGATTTACTTGTCAACCGAACACTGGACTCCTAAGGAATGTACCCTCTTAGCGGAACTTCCAGGCCATTTGGGCCAATATAATAAGGCTGGGCCGGTGCCACTCGACCACTTACGCCACTCCTAGTTCAGATGAAATCCATGACTCTGAAACATAAAGCTCGTCCTCACCTTCCCCAAGTAGAAACTTATTGATACGACTCCACCAAGAAGTCGTATCTAGTTGGAAAGGAAAACTCACCGATATTTCCCAGGCGATGCCTGTTAATGGATTAACTTGTTCCAAGAATTTTACTTCCCGAGTATTGGGTAAGTAATCAAAAACTCTTTTATCAAGACAGCAACCTTGTTGCGAATATAAAACACACCACAGAGCCGGATCCCTCAGGTTTTGAGCGAGTATTTAAATCCCCTTCGAAAGGAGGATCTTAAATATAAAATGAGTTTTGGGATCCGCTCTTACTTTTAAAATCATTTTGAAGACTCGCAAAGCATCTTTATGAATATTTGGAGTAATGCTGATTTAATAAAATAAATCAGTCCCAGTATATTAGAAAATATCTGAATATTATTATTTAAATAATATTCCCATAAAGAATAATCTTTATAAAAAATAATTGAAGTAGAAGTTGTAAAACTTATACTTGAAATGAATCTTAAATAACTAAAGATGTACTTATACGAAAGTATTATCTTTATTTGAATAATCAAAAGTAAGTTTGATTATCGACACATTATTCTTTAATAAAATAAAGAATATTATTTAGTACATAATCGGAGTCATAAGTCCTCGAATGAATATTCAAATAATAATGTTCATTAATAAACTAAACGGAGTCATAAGCCCTCGAATGAATATTCAAAATAATATTCAATAATAAAATAAATGGGATCATAAGTCCTCGAATGAATATTCAAAATAATATTCAATAATAAAATAAACGGGATCATAAGTCCTCGAATGAATATTCAAAATAATATTCAATAATAAAATAAACGGGATCATAAGCCCTCGAATGAATATTCAAGATAATATTCATTAATAAAATAAAGTTATCGAATAAACCTTATTCGATTCATAGTTTTGAAAACTATTCATATATATATATATGTATATATATTATACTCGGGAGCCTCGACTCCCGGTTTTAGAAAAAGTTCACCTTTGGGTCCCCTATACTAAGGGTATATGCAAATTACCGCTTATCTCTAGCATAGGTATTATCAACTGAATCAACAGATTTATGTATCAAGAATACGAAACAGGCATGCATATATACCATATCACATGCTACAATATATCGCAAGAATTTGCTAAATAACCATTATGCATCTATCGCAAGATCATGCATGTACAAATGTATACATCACAACAACAGTATAACGGATAGAAAACTTGTCTGAGCGACTGGGGGTTATAAATGGCTTGGGATGAGTCTGGTAACCTATAAACAATATATAAGTTGGAATTAAACCAAAGTCACTTATAAATCTATACTATAACCAATTTAGACTCTACCGCTCGCTTTGCGCTTACTGATTCTCTTAAGTCGCTCGAGTACCCTCGGCTCCACCATTTTTAATAAATTAACCATTACGAGTTTTAAGGCGATTCTTTCGCGAGTGTCTTACCAACTACCTAACACACTTTATATAAATGTTTCATACTCCAATTAGTCCTTTTTGGTCTTTAAACTATGTTTCAAAGTAAGGCGAGGGGTAATGATTCGTTCGCGAAACGTCGTTACTTAAAACAGCCGTTTCTCCTAAACCGTGCATCGGAATCAAACGAACTACATATCAAAACAAAGCTCATAACATGAAATATCTAATAATGGCAATGGTCAAAACCTATCAGGGAGTTCTCGGGTCCTAATGTTAAGAACAAAACAGCCTAAAGTAAATCGGACATTACGACGGCTATGTTTACGCGATTTCCCAAATTTAAAACACTCCAAATCAACCCACAATCAATCCACAATCACAACCCAATCAAAACTCCATCCATACTACATCATAACAGCCCCAACAACTTAACATCAACAATTTATACTTATTCTTAAACTTGAGTTTAACTACACTTAAGTTCATTAATCAACAATCCAAGAACTACCACTCCAAAAACTTCACAAAATCAACTAATCTCTACATTTACAACTAACAAACCTCTCATGAATTATAACAACAAAACTAAACCTAATTACTCAAATAAAGTTAGGGTTTGGAGGGGTTATACCTTCCTTGGAAAGTGGAGAATCAAGAGAATGGCTTGGAATCACCCTTAAAGTCCTTATCCAAGCTTAATCTAAACAAAACTTCAAGAACAAAAAATTTAGTTCTTGAAAAACACTATTCACCATCTTCTTCCATGATTTTTAGGAAGAGATTGTGGATGATTTAGGAGCTCAAACTTATAGGATATTCATAACTATGCATAAGGAGTCTTAGATAATTACCTTGTGATTTAACAAAGCTTGGAACTTGGTTTTTGATTTTCTTGCTTTGAAGAAAAAGGAAAAGCCGAGAGCTCCTTGGATGAAGAAATGAAATGATTTTGTGTTTTGATTTGATTTGTTTTGGTTGGTTGATTTTTTTGATTTGTTTTGTTTTGATTTCTTACCTTTTTACCATGGTAACTTTTGTGTGGCTCACAATCATCCAACAATTCCTTCCCTTATGTCATGCTTTTGTCATCATGTGATGTCACCCTCCCTCCTTTGTCCTCATCTCATTGGTTTGATGACATCATCCCCACTAATCTCTTTGATTAGCTTTTAATTATTTGGCTAATGACCGCTGATCTGTTATACGGTTCGCTTATCTTTCGTTCTCGTTTATCGTTTGAGGGATCATACCCGGGATCTTATTACTTAGGTTCCCTTAACCTTTCTCAATATATTATATTCCTTTTTATGATCCTCTATTAAAATCCTTGAATTTAAATCCTTTTTATCTTGTTACCTTATACTCAATTCTTTCGATATCTGGTGGATTTCCAGGAAAAATCAAAAGGTTCAAATTTGGATTCTGACGATCTTTATAGTGATTTATGGAATTGTACTTTATTTATTAAAATTCATTCTTTTTAATCATATTTTAATTCTAGAAAAATGATTACTAGATTACTAATGTACCCTTGCATGCAAAATCCCTTATAATAGAGACCAAGGATAGGACCGTCATTTTCAACCCCACTAACTCACTTTAACCAAGCAAAGTACTCATCTACCCTTGCATGTAAAATGGCTTAAGCTTGTAGGAAGGGCATAGAGGTCATTTCTCAATTCCACTACCACTTTAACAAGTTAAAAACCAAAAACACAAGCTTACTCTCTCATTTTGCACACACACTTCACTCTCTCCCCTCCCCTTCCTCTCCATTCGGCCGAAGCCACCCCCACCCCCTCTTTTTTCTTTTTATTTTATTTTATTTCTCAAACACTTTGATCAAGGAGCTAATTTACTCATATTCCCACATTTATACTTGGAAATCTGGCTATTAAAAGGTATGTTTTATTATGTGTTGACGTGTTCTTATAGCCAAGATTTTGGCCTTGAATTCTCATGGATTTAAGGACTGAAATCATAAGGGCTTAAAGATATGGACTTGATATGGTCTTGGAGAAGTATTTTTACTTCAACTTTCTAAGTCATAATCTTGTTCATAGCATTTGGCAATGATTTATTAAAAGAGCCGAATGTATATGGATTGTTCTTTAGAAATTTCTATGAAAATGACTTTGTATGTTGCTTATAAAACGTTTTTGCCTCTAAAAATGATGAATTATAATGTTTAAACTTTTGAATGCTATGTATTTTTTCAAGTATATTAAGTTTTAAGACTTGCATGTTAGTTATAGCCCTTGCATGTTGATTTACAAGTGATTTTAGACTAGGAAACTATATTTGCTTGCTATGAGCTTTGATACTTGATTTTTATGAGGTGCATTCCATGAATTATGTGTTAAAATGTTAATTTAAATATGTCATGATTAAAAGAGATTAAAATCAGTAGGTATCAAGTGCTTAACCTAAGTGTATAATTCGAATTATGCTTAGAACTTAGAGATATGAAGTTGTCTAGCTAGTTGCATCTCTTGACCCCTTGATAATTGGTAATAATGGTAAATAAAATGGAAATCAACCTTGTGCACTATAGGTCAGTAGGTGTTAGCATGATATTAGGCTTGGTTGTTGGTTTGTTCATTGGATTTGGTGGTTAATAAGGGAGTTAAGGTGGAAGGGATGCATTAGTCCTATTTGGACAAAATTTAGCACTAGAAGTTTAGGTCATTTTAGGTATGTATTGGTGAGGCCTTGTTAGACCCAAGTTCAGTGGAGTTAGGACTTGGTATGTACTTGAGTCCAGAAGCTTTAGATTGGATAAAATCATGCATTTGGTTGGGTGCACAAGCATAAAACCGAGAGGAACTCAGAACAGGGCAGATTTGGTACAAGTCCATATTTGACCCATTATAACCATGTTTTAGGATAGATATTCATTCTAAGACTGATGGGAGTCCAAACGAAACCTAGAGACTGATGCTGTGATTCCATGGGATAGATTCACCCAATTGTTCTTAGAAAAGTATTTCCCTAGGTTTATGGAAACCCAGATGGAGATTAAGTTTCTAGAGTTGAAACAGGATAATATGACTGTGGAAGAGTATGAGGCCAAGTTTACCGAGTTATCCTGATTTGTGCCTGAGTTCGTGAATACCGAAGAGAAGAAAGCGTGAAGGTTCAGCTTGGTCTAAAACAGTGGATTCAGAACCGAGTGGCAGTACTAGAGCTGACAGATTATGCCACCTCGATTGTCGAAGCTGACAGTGAGCAGAGTGTAAAGGAAAAGTAAAATAGGAAGAGAAAGATAGGAAGCCAAGGTGGAGGAGGAGGAGTAGGAACCGGGAATAGGAGCCTTCCAAGCAGGTTCGTCAGGGGAGTGGTGTCCCAACCTGTGCGAGGCCCCGGATTCAGAAAGGCCCCAAGTGAGAGTGTTGGCCAGGGCGGCGGACAATCTAGGGCAATGTTTCATAGCCAACCCCGTGCCCCAATATCGGAGTGTCAAACCTGTAGGAGGAGACACCTTGAAGTGTGTACTCAGGCGAGAGCCCCTCTGAAATGCTACAGATGTAACCAAATCGGACACCTTGCCAACAACTGCACCCGACCCAATGTGACGTGTTTCCAATATGGGAAGGTAGGACACATGAGAAAGGATTGCACGACATTGAAGCCCCCAATCTCAGGAATGAGCAGAGCTGCATCCAACCGACCCCCAGCGGCTAGGACCTTCAACATGACCGTTCAGGATGCTGTCCGAAACAATAACGTGATAGCATGTACCCTTCTGTTAAATTTCAAACATGCAAATGTCCTATTTATTTTGGAGCAACTAAGTCATTTATATCTCAAGATTTTGCTAAAAAGTTAAAACTTAACGCCATACCCTTACGTGAGGTATTACAAGTGTAAATAGAAAACAAAGAAATAATTCTTGTAAATCAAGTACACCCTAAATGCAAGTTAAAATTAGAAGGAAGGGTCTTCGAAGTTGACCTAATCCCATTTGCGTTAGGAGAATTTGATGCAATCTTAGGAATGGATTGGTTATCCATTAATGGAGCACAAATAGATTGTGAACGGAAGAGGGTAAAGATAAGAGTGCAAAATGAAAAAGAAGTAGTGTTTAGAGGTCAACGACAGAACCAGAAATTTCTGACCATGTTACAGGCAAAAAGATTGTTAAAGAAAGGTAACGAGGCCTATTTAGCTTATGTAGTAGATACCAAGAAGGAAGTTCCTAATATAAAGGACATACCCATACTGAACGATTTCGAGGATGTGTTTCCAGAGAACTTACCAGGGTTGCCACCCGATAGAGAAATAGAATTCGCTATAGAATTAGCACCAGGAACGGCACCAGTGTCCAAGGCCCCATATAGGCTATCCCTAGTTGAGATGAAGGAATTAGCTTCTCAACTGCAAGAATTATTAGATAATGGAATGATAAGACCCAGTGTGTCGCCATGGGGAGCGCCATTACAGTTCGTAAAGAAAAAGGACGGCAGTATGAGATTATGCATAGACTATCGAGAATTGAATAAGTTGACTATTAATAATAGGTACCCTCTCCCTAGGATTGATGATCTATTCGATCAACTCAAGGGAGCTGTGCATTTTTCCAAAATAGATTTGAGGACAGGATATAACCAGTTGAAAATCAAACCTGAGGATATACCGAAGACTGCTTTTCGCACTAGGTACGGACACTATGAATTCTTAGTCATGTCATTTGGGCTAACCAATGCACCCGCAGCCTTTATGGATTTGATGAACAGAGTGTTCAAAAAGTACCTAGATATATGTGTAATAGTTTTTATAGATGATATTCTAATCTACTCAAAGACAGAGCAAGAACATGTAGAACAATTGAGGATAGTCTTAGAAATCTTGAGGAATGAGAAATTATATGCCAAGTTCTCGAAGTGCGAGTTTTGGTTAAAGGAAGTTCAGTTCTTAGGACATGTGGTGAGTAGCAAAGGAGTTTTAGTTGACCCCGCCAAGATATAGGCGGTGTCCAACTGGGAAAGACCAACTACCCCAACAGAGGTTAGGAGCTTTGGGGGTTTAACAGGATATTACCGAAGATTCGTGCAAGACTTTGCTAAGATAGTCGGTTCACTGACCAGACTTACCCGGAAGACAGAAAAGTTTGTATGGAAAGAGAAATGTGAGGAAAGCTTTCAGGAACTGAAAAAGAGGCTGGTGTCAGCATCAGTGCTCTCTCTTCCCGATGGAAAGGGAGAGTTTGTGATATACACCGATGCATCGCTTAAAGGATTAGGAATTGATTAAAGAATTTAAGAAGATGGAAATTGATGTGAGGACGACCGGTAAAGGAACAGAAGGATTATTTAAGATTAAGCTAGTGTCGGAACTGATTGAAAAGATACGAGTATGTCAGGAAAAGAAGATGAGTGAAGAAAGAGGAACATTGACCGGTGAGGAAGTGAGATGCGAGAAGGACGAGAGGTGAATCATAAGGTATGCGTCCCGAATTTGGATTCCTAATGTACAAGAGTTAAAGGATAAGCTGCTGCACGAAGGCACAGCTCCAGATATTCAATCCACCCAGGAAGTACGAAGATGTACCGTGACCTTAAGGAATATTATTGGTGGCCTAACATGAAGAGAGAAGTAGTAGATTGGGTCAGCAAGTGCTTGACATGCCAGAGAGTGAAGGCTGAACATCAGCGACCTAGTGGACTATTACGGCCCCTGGAAATTCCGGAATGGAAATGGGAGCATATATCTATGGATTTTGTGACAGGCCTACCAAGGAAAAAGACCAATCACGCCGCCATATGGGTTATCATATTTAGATTGACCAAGTCCGCACACTTCCTACCAATCAACAAAAGGTATACCGTAGACAAGCTGGTGGATATTTACTTGAAAGAAATTGTAGTGAGACACGGCGCTCCTGTAGCCATAGTGTTAGATAGAGACCCAAGGTTTAATTCCTGATTTTGGAGAAGCTTCCAGGAATGTGTAGGCAGCAGACTAAACATGAGTACCGCTTACCACCCCCAGACTGATGGACAAAGCGAAAGGAATATTCAGACCCTAGAAGATATGCTACGGGTATGTGCCATTGATTTTAAAGCAAATTGGAATGACCACTTATCCCTGATCGAATTTGCTTACAATAACATCTATCACGCTAGCATAGGAATGCCTCCGTATGAAGCTCTTTATGGAAGGAGATGTCGCTCTCCCCTATGTTGGGATGAAGTTGGAGAACACAAGATAATAGGACCAGAGTTAGTCCAACAGACCAGGGAAATGGTAGGACTCATCAGGAAGAGACTGGTAGCAGCTCAGGACAGACAAAAAAAGTGTGCCGACCAGACCAGGAAGGATAGGGAATATGAAGTAGGAGATTCAGTGTTATTAAAGGTATCTCCGTGGAAATGAGTGATGAGATTTGGAAAGAAAGGGAAGCTAAGTCCCAGCTTCATATGACCCTTTGAAATTTTGAGGAGAATAGGTACTCTAGCTTACGAGCTCGCCTTGCCTCCTAATCTGCAATAAGTGCACAACGTGTTCCATGTGTCCATGTTAAGGAAGTACCATGCAGATGCACGACACGTAATATAATACGAGCATATAGACTTACAACCAGACCTGACCTACATCGAGTAACAAGTAAGGATAATGGACCAAAAAGAACAAGTGTTGAGGAACAAGACCGTGAAGCTGGTTAGAATCTTGTGGAGAAATCAAAATGTCGAAGAGTCAACTTGGGAACTTGAAGACGCAATGAGGAATAGATACCCCCACTTATTTTCTAATTGATTCCGGGACGAAATCCTTGTTAGAGGGGAAGACTGTAATAACTCGAATTTTTGAGACCTTGTAAAACGTTTAATGAATAGTAACCCTGATGGACGGGGAAAACTTTTTAGCCCACACTATGTACTGCATGAGAAAATAAGTTTCGCAGTTGATATTATGATTATACGTACCAAATGAGTGTATGTAAACGCTATTAGTTTTCGAAGAAAATGAACTTTGAAAAACGACCATATTTACGAGTCATCGAGGATTAAGGGAATCACAATATAATTACGAATTTAAAACCCTGCGGATTTATATCTAAGTATGGTAATTCAGAACATAAGAAATAAATATGAAAGGAATTACGTCACGAACCATTTACGACGAAGTATTACAAAAATGTTTAAGCGACCGAGCGAACGCGTAAACGATTAAATAAACGTAACGCACTAACTAACCATGGTAAGAAAGTAACCATGGTTACTTTATCAAATAGTGAGCTAAGGTATAGGATGATCAACCAAGGCTAAGCAAATAGTGAGCTAAAGGGCTAAATAAGTGGCTTAGCTTGTAAACTAGGAAGCCTAGTTAGATTTGTCCCCAAGATTTGAAACAAGAATAAAATCCTAGGATCTAAACTAGAGAATAAAATAAATATAAGATATCACAATCTATCACTTGCATCATTCCAAGAAGCAACCAAGAAGCATCACCAAAAACTCTCTCTTTCTCTCCCACTTATCTTCATTCGGCCCTTCGTCAAAAACCAAGGAAATCAAAATCAAAACCTCAAGCTCCAGCCATGGATAAATCCTCCCATTAATTTTCAAGCTTCCTAACAACCAAACTAAGGTAAGATAAATCTTTGAGCTCTTTTTATCAAGGTTTGATGGGTGAAATAAAATCAAGAAAGTTGAGAATGAATAGTATGAATAGCAACTCTTCTATGGTTTCTTGATTTCAATGGTTGTTTTAGGTTCCAAAAACCCTACTAAGCACTCCCAAGACTTCACCATCATCAAGAACACATCTCAAGCTCTCAATAAAGGTAAAAATCTTTGACCCAACTTTATTTAAGATTTAAGTTCAAGATCCTTTTAATATGTAGTTGTAAACCTAGTTTTAGTAGTAGTATTGTTGAAATCTTGATATTTAACTAAGTAGATTTAAGGTTGATTGTTGTTTGTTAGTCCCTAACAATGTAACAAGAATTATAGAAGGGGGGTTGAATGGAATTCTTGAACCTTTTTCAAAAACAAATATAATGTTGTATCTTAATAATATATAAGTGTTTGATTTGCAAAGTGCGGAATAAGAAGTTAGTAAAATCAAAACACAAGTAATTAAAAACACAAGTCTTTAAAAACTTTCTGGTGGATTTGAATGTATCCACCAGAGATATATATTATATCAAGAGAAATCTGTGTAGCAAGATTAGCTCACAGCTGCTAACAAATATGAACAACTAAGTTTACAGAGAAATGCTAATGATACAGCTTACAATTGTTTCTCTGAGATAATGTTCTTAGTCTTGTTCTTGTTATTCTATTTTCTACTTCTTGGTTTATATATCACCAAGATTACAAAGTAATAAGACAAGATAATAAAACAAAACCTACCAAGTCTAATACTATGTTGTTTCATTACTCTATTCCAGCATCTTTGAATATCTTCATAATATTATGGAAATGGCAATGCTTCTTTTTTCTCTAAAACCCAGTTGAATTGGCTTCCACATTCTTTTTGCATACACTCGACGCATGTGACTGTGTTGTCACTGTCAACAGATGTTTGAATTGATTATCCGTCGGGTATATGATCATCCGTCGGGTTGCCTTGTTGATCATCCGTCGAGTGGCATTGTTGTTTATCCGTCTGGTAGCTATCTGGAACTTGACTTCATTTCATTTATGTAGAATTATAAGACATCATCTATGTACAATTAATCAACCTATTCTGCATATCTAATTAAAGTTAACATGACTTGAGTGCTACTAAATAATCTAAACAAGGTGTATGCAGAAATGTGCTACAGACTCATTATTACACAAGCTACTCACTCAATGGATAATTAATCATCATCCGTCGGGACTATATTGAATCATCCATCGGGACTATATTCCTTATCCGTTGAGTGCTACATTTTTCACCAAGTAAAATCTACTAAGGTGTTTTGTTAATGAAATCATCAAGTTCACAACATATCCACAACATTGTTGCCTCAAGAACATGATGTTCTTGAGAGGCGTTAGTGTGTTGATGATGATATGTTGATTGTTGGTGGTGGTATAAAGATTTAAGGCGTAAACGAAACTCCGATCGTAAACGTAATCTCACTAAAACGAACAAAACATAACTTTAAGTTTCTGCAGAAAGTCCCGAGGATTTAAACTGTAGTTTCTTGAAAACTAACCCTTGATTATGATAGACAATGTTATAAGGATCGTTTAGGTGCTTGAATCGCTTGATTCCGATTTACGGATCAAAAGTTATGGCCATTTTACTAAAGTGATTTACGCGACAAAAACTGCTACGAATTACGAACTTTGAAAATATAAAGGATCGACTTAAGAATGTTCATAAATCATGATAATTTTACAGAGTAGTATATTGAGTTTCCTAACTGCCATAAAATTTTCAAGTGGAAATAATGATTTTTCAATTTTATAAAAATATCGGAGCCGAGACCCCGCGATTAGAAACCGTAGAATCCATAAGCGGAGTCGACTGCGAAAATGAAAATGGACATAAGATACTTTGAAAAAGGAAGCGACCATAATGTGAATAAAGAATTAAAGGAATAATAAGGGTAATATAAGTTGATAGGATGCGTAATAAGTAGCGCATGAGTGCGAGTCGCCGTAAATTAGAACGGGACCTAACGAAATGATTGTGTTATGATTATAGATTTCCGAGCGGAACCTAGAGCATCCTCCATGTAACACCCCCAAATCCGGGGTCGGGGATCCGGGTTGTCACAAGTTCCATTTCCCTTAATAACACCCAATCTTAATAAACAATCAACTACTCCGTACTGTGACCCCACAATAAACACACACACCACAAGTTATAGTCTCAGAGATGAATACCAAAATTAACACAAGTGATTTTATTCCACAATTATAAACCATTACACCTTAAAGAGGGTTTCTGAATAATTTACATATTCCTTGCCATTATTACAATTCATAATATACATAAATCTGGTACATCAAAAGTTGAAAACCTAGCCTATTGGTAGTTCCTACCTCAGCCACAACGGCATCACACCTACAGGAAACTGCGGAACATTTCCTATCCGCTCACGAATTGGGAGCTTGGTCTTGTTCATCTTGTCTATCTGTTGTTGTGTGATGAAAGAAGAAAGCACGGGTGAGCAACAAGCCCACCGAAATAATATGTATAATAATTTACAATATATGAGCATTCTCATAGTACTCATGAAAGTCTTGGTCAAGAAGAATTGAACCAAGTTTGATATCTTAATGCGATGAAGTCGCAAAATATTCAGTATATATACATATATACTTTTCAAAATCTTTGAAATCCTCTTCCATGTATAATATACACAGAGTTCCAGTTTATAACTGTATAAAAATATCATTGCAAGGTGATCTCATATATCTAACCTTGTCTCAACGTTTTTCTGAAAATCTTTGTCATGCATAAGATAATCATTAACTAGATATAAGTTGAAAAGATGAAGTTATAAGATACCCCAATATACTTATATCTTTTCCAAATACTACTTGAACTACCACCGTTCAAGTTATAATCAGTTTCAAAAGTTCATCACATAGATGAGACTACAAGATAAGATTTGAATAGATTCAATCTTTGAAATATCATTCAAAAGAAATGAAGTTACGAGATACTTCATTAAGTCCCGATATATATATACACCTATATATATATACATTTCATACACTCCTTGAAAACCTCTGTTATGAAAATTATAAACAGAGTTGTAATATCCAATGAATTTGGAAAGAAGAAAACCTTGGCATAAACCTGATATCTTGCTGATCAGGCAAAGATACCAATAAGTAACCTTTTCTACTAGTAGATGGACGAATTCCCCACTGGTCATCACCCTGGCCACATTAGGACCTACGCTGGGCTTCCACTGAGCCACTTACACTTTCATGGACGCCCACTGAGCCCATGTTGCTTATGCCGACTCAATAAATGAACTTACGAATGTAAAATACACCACTGAGCCGGATCCCTCAGGTTTTGAGCGAGTATTTAAATCCCTTTCAAAAGGAAGATCTTAAATATAAAAATGAGTTTTGGGATCTGCTCTAACTTTTAAAAATCATTTTGAAGACTCGAAAACATTTTTAAGAACGTTTGGAGTAATGCTGATTTAATAAAATAAATCAGTCCCGATATATTAGAAAATATCTGAATATTATTATTTAAATAATATTCCCATAAAGGATAATCTTTATAAAATAATTGAAGTAGAAGTTTTAAAACTTATACTTGAAATGAATAATAAATAACCAAAGATATACTTATACGAAAGTACGATCTTTATTTGAATAATCGAAAATAAGTTTGATTATCGAAATATTATTTTTTAATAAAATAAAGAATATTATTTAATAAAATAAGCAGAGTCATAAGTCCTCGAATGAATATTCAAAATAATATTCATTAAATAAAATAAGCGGAGTCATAAGTCCTCGAATGAATATTCAAAATAATATTCATTAAATAAAATAAGCGGAGTCATAAGTCCTCCAATGAATATTCAAAATAATATTCATTAAGTAAAATAAAGTTATCAAATATCAAATAAACCTTATTCGATTAATAGTTTTGAAAAATATATATATATAGAAATATATATATATATATATATATATAATATACTCGGGAACATCATCTCCCGGTTTAGAAAATGTTCACCTTTGGGTCCCCTATATCAAGGGTATACGCAACTACTGATTATCTCTAGCATAGGTATTATGCAACTTATAAGCATTTGAATCAACAATTAGATATTAAGATTACGAAACAGGCATATATATAAACCATATCAGCATGCTCCAATATATCGCAAGATTTGCTAATAACCATCATGCATCTATCACATGATAATGCATATACATATATACATCACAACAACAGTATAACGGGTAGAAAACTTGCCTGAGTGCTCCGGGGTAGACTTAAGCTTAGAGTGGGTCCGGTAACCTATGAACAACAACATAAGTCGGAATTAAACCGCGGTCGCTTAAGAAACTAGACTTTAACCAATTGAACCCTAACGTTTGCTTATGGTCATTTCTACGCTTAACAAATCACATAAGTCGTTCAAGTACCCTCGGCTCCACCATTTTTAATAAATTAACCGTTACGAATTTTAAGGCGACGCTTTTGCGAATACCCTACCAACTGCCTAGTCCACTTTATCATACTCCAATTAGTCATTTAAGGGCCTTAACCAAGGTTTCAAAGTAAGGCGAGGGGTAATGGTACGTTCGCGAAACGCCGTTACTTAAAACGGTCGTTTCTCCTAAACCGTACATCGGATTCAAGCGAACCACATATCAAAACGAAGCTCGTAACATGAACTATCTAAACATGGCAAAGGTTAGAATCTTTCAGTGAGTTCACGGGTCCTAAAGTTAAGAACATAACAGTTAAGGAAAATCGGGCATTATGACGTTTATGTTTACGCGATTTCCAATTTAATTAACACTCTAAATTATCATCAATTTACTCACAACCACCAATACAACAATATTCAACCATCATAATACAAACTCAGTCCCCAACTCCAAGTTTTACCAATTTATCCAACCAATCAAAGACCCAATATTCAAAACTAATACAAATTCACCAAAACTACTTATAATCAAAGATCAAGCATTAATACTAACAATGCTTCAATAAAACTTAATGGAATCATAAAATCAAAGCTAGGTTTTGAAGTTGATACCTTCCTTGGTAGGTGTTAAGTTACTAGGAAGCCTTATGGAGCCTTAATCTAACCTCCTACAAGCTTGATCTTTCCAAAGAAATCAAGAACACAAAGTTAGGTTTTGAAATTTCTAAAAGTCCGATTTAAAGAACTGTAAAACTGAGGGTCTTAGCATGCTTATTTGGACGAGACTTGTGAATAAGAGTTGTAGGCCATCTCAATACCTTTCTAACGAGATATAGAACACAACATTTGAGTGAGTATTGAAGGAGATATGGTAGTTTTAAGTTGTTGCTCTGGTTTTGGCCGAGAGCAAGGGAAGAAAAAGTGAAGTAAAAATGTTTCTAGTTTGATTAAATGATTTGTGTGGTGTTTAACTTGGTTACTTCCTTTTGTTTTAATTAGATTGTTACCATGGTAAAAATTGTGTGGCTCACAATCAACCAACCAATCCCTCCATTTGTCATGCTTATGTCACCATGCCTATGTCATCTTTCTCATGTCATCCTCTTACACTTGTCTTCTTCTTGTTGGTGTGATGACATTATCATCCACTAACCTCTTTGATTAACCCCTAATTACTTGGCTAATGACCGCTTATCTGTTATACGGTTCGCTTAACTTTCTTTCTCGTTTATCGTTTGAGGGATCATACCTGGGATCTTATTACTTAGGTTCCCCTAAACCTTTCTCAATATTTTATATTCCTTTTATGATCCTCTCTAAAAATCCTTGAATTTAAATCCTTTTTATCATGTTACCTTATACTCAATTCTTTCGGTATCTGGTGAATTTTCGGGAAAAATCAAAGTGTTCGGATTTGGATTCTGACGATCTTTACATACACTTATATACCATATAGAGTACTAATAAGACCTCGGAATATCAATAAAAGAACTGCTACATTGTGTGGCATGAAAAGTTTTCTTATTCAGCATAATCAGCAAAATCACTATTCATAAGGTTTAAAAAAAGTCCAAAAATTTTGGGGTTATTACAGTCTCCCCTCCTTAAAAGGATTCCGTCCCGGAATCAGATAGAAAATGAATAGGGTTACTTTCTTAGAATTGCACTTTCTAACTCTCAAGTCAATTTTCCCATATTGTGGTTCTACCATCAAACTCTGACTAGTTTGATAACCCTTCTCCTAAGCACTCGTTCCTTTTTAATCTATACCCTTCCTGGTTGCTCCATATAGGTTACATCTGGTTGCATGTCTATGCGCTCATATGCCCCTATTTGTCTGGCATCCGAATTACACTTCCTTAACATTGATACGTGGAACACGTTATGAACTTGCTACATGTTCGGGGATAGGGCTAGCTCATATGCTAACTTCCCAATACGTCTTAATACCTCAAAGGGTCCAAAATTTCGTGGGCTTAGCTTTCCTTTCTTTCTGGACCTCATCCATCCTTTCCAAGGGGAAACCTATAATCATCACTAGGTCCCCTACTTCCTAATCTTTGTCCTTTTGTGTCAAATCAACATACTTCTTATGTCCATCTTGGGCTACTACCAGCCGTCCTCTGATTAAATTTATTATATCCTTGGTCCTTTGGACTACTGCGGGTCCGAGCATCTTGCACTCTACAACTTCATCCTAACATAAGGGAGATCGACATTGTCTTCCCTCAAGGATCTCATAAGGCGATACCTCGATACTGACATACGATCGATTATCATAAGAAAACTCAATCCGCGTTAAGTGATCATTCCAAATTTCTTTCAAGTCTATTGTACAGACTCTCATTATCTCATCTAGATCTACAGCTTTTGCTTCGCAATACCCACTCTTTTCCAGTTCGTAATCGTTACTATCTTCCGTACCAAATTTTATACTGATTACACTTTTGCTCGTTATTGTTCTATAACCTTTTAATAATCGCGTCAACCTTAGTATCACGAACGCGTTAGAATCGGAATACCACCATACTTGGTACCACTTCATCTCTAGCTGCCTCCATCTTCGAAAGCTTGGTCCTTCATATAGAAGTAAAAGAATTTATTGAGAGATCACTATGATCATGAACACTTGTTACATTACATAGTTAGTACAGAAGGTGGCCAGCCTTTAATACTTGACAAGCAATTAAACAATAGATGGTATCCTACTAGGCTTCCATCACACAGATAGATAGTCATTCGACAATACCTCCCCTTTTGGAAGGGTTGTTCTTCTCAGCTTATATGAAATGAAAAGGAGAGAAAATAACGAATTGAAGAGAATTGTATATATATAAAATATACTGCCACAAAATATCTGGCTTGGAATCTACCTCTGAACTATAGAGGTTTGTCATAGGAGAACAAAACATATACGTATATATATATATCAACATCAAGTATTATAGCATCGTATTTCACGTGTCTGAATATTTACTACTCTGTCCATCATTCTATGGACCCATGCTCTTGCTCGAGCTTATAAACAATCACCTTTGAAACTCCCTCGACATCGAAAATCGAATCTGGGATTTCATTCTAGACGTCATCGTTATTAGAATTATATGCTTGCATCGCAACCTTCCTCGTATAGTAATACGACTCTCTATTGATAAGAAGGAATAAGTATTCAATTGGTAGATAATCGACTTAATTAGCCTATCAATGATAACTTATACATCACCACAACCCGATTAGTGGTACTCACTCTCAACATCCATTCCAATACAACTCTCACGGTTGTAAGTAATCGGGTCATTACTCGCAGAATCATTCCTGCATTACTATGTCCCACCGTTGACCTACTGTAGTCATTCGTTTTCCATGAAGTTTTAATAGCTAACCATACGGAGTCCATTCATGTCGTATAGAGTTCTTCTAAGGGGGCAACATGATCACCATTCATGATTCATGAAGAACACTCCTGAACTTGACGTACATATGACATGAAGCAGATAAAATTGCAGAAGAGTTTCAATAAAAGCAACGATAGTAGGTTAATACCATTCTTAATCATATGTCTATATTAGGAGACATGAAGCTCAAAGGTTCATTTAGCCCTTTTTGAAACATGGTCCTGGCTTATTCTCAAGATAGTACCTTCTAAGATAGATAGCCCGCTCATGGCGATTACACGAATTAAACCTTTACCAAACTACTATTACGGTTGGGTATTGCACAATCATCAGAAGGAATGTCAATCTTCTACACCATAATACAACCTTCACGGCTTTAACCATTATCACTGTATTCCTCTGGCACGAGCGCCTATAATTGTCCTCTTACACTTAAAGTGTCGGTCACCTCTTTAGCCTTTCCTGATAGTAAAATTTCCTTACAATCATTATCTTTTAAATGATCTGCAACTAAATTTTCTACCTCATTTCCAATCACTGCTTGTGTGAAAATGCTCTTCCTTACGCTTTGGTGAAAAAATATATCACCATTTTTCCAAAAGTTATTGCCTCGGTCTTTTAGAGGTTAATATTGTCACGACTGACTCTCGATCATACTTAGGACATCTCTTATCTTGGGTCCTTCTCGTTTTCACCAATCTCGACCTTCATTGGGTCGATCTTTACTTTATGGTTCAGCACGTGCCCACCTGGAATTATTATAATTATGTCATATTTTCTTTATCAATATTTCTATTCTTGAGAACTTTGAATATTACCTTTCTCCTTGTAAGACCTCTAAGGTTATCCTTGAATCGTTCCTCCCGTATTCCCTAGATACAGGGCATATCAAAATACCATTTACTAATACTAGAACCATTGTCTATATACTTCTGAAAAATTTCTCCACTGATCCTTAAAGGTTGTTCTTACCTTAATCCTTTCCAATTCATACTGTCAAAACTCATACTATCCATATTAAGGGCGAAATGCCAACCTTTATGCATTCCCCTAAGATTCATCTCAAGTTATTGAGGTTCTATCCTTAATTCCACCTTTAAAAAGGTACTTGCATCCTTCCATGGATAAATCAAGTCATAGATCCTTGATAAATTATCTTATTCAATCATTCCCACCTCGATAGTCTATACCAATTTCACAATAGTATCCTTATTCAAATTGAGGTCAACCCATATGGCCTTCAAAAGATAACAATGGTTACCCGCTTTTCGTTCCTAATTTGGTAATGACAACAGGGATGTTCTGGAAGATATTGGTCGTGTTCAACGTGAACTTCTTCTTAATAAATCCTTATTTACTTTTGTTGTTTATCTCAACAGTCATCTCAATATTGGGATATCTTTCATACCTGGCGTCTCCCTTTCTGGGTATCAAGCCACCATTCTTACACTTTACATTCTTGAAGGTCACTTCCTTCATCCAATTTTCCTAATTTCTTACTTCCTTGTCTCCTCAGTCTATCCGCGTCTCATTATTTATCCTTCGAACTATCTCAAGGTTTCCTCGAATCCTCCCAACTTACAGGGGATAAAATATATGTATCTCTTATGCCTTCAACCATCAATTTTAACTCATGGTGAATCACCCTCATCCTGACGATTACATACTTTTCTATTTCTATTGCTACGAGTCTTTAGGGTTTCCTCATACCCAACTCCCTTATCATTCCTCAAACTTTATTGCTTTTATATTCCTTTCCACTTCAGTTTCTTTTTATTTTCCTTTCTCTTATCATTATTTCATGAACCAACACAACATAAACATTGATTTCAAACATCCCGTCATTCTGGATTCGTGTCCTCAGAACGAATCTTGACAACTTTTACAACTTAGATTCATAATTCATCATACTCGTCTGCCTTTGTTCTGGCTCTAAAGCTTTTACACTATCTCCATAACCTTGGGAAGTACTTTCCTGAAAACAATTGACTGAACTTAAATCTGTTTATTATAATCTCTTGCTCCGTGCCTTCCTTGGCCTTTCACCAGCGGGTGGCCTCTCTCTTAGGAGGGTAAGTGACAAAAACAATCTTTTGTGATTCATCAATCATTTAGAATCTCAAATAATTCCTATGTTTCCTTTAGCCAAGCTCTTGCCTCGACTGGGTCAGCTGGTTCTTTGGAACTCTGAGAGCTTAGCGACTTAAAGGTCCTGAAAGAATTTCTCACCGTATTGTTTCCTCAGGGTGGTGGTTGGGGATAATAGTCTAAGTTCTGTCTAGAAAGGTCCATAAATTGTCGTATAGGAGTACCGTCTCGGGTCTCCTTTCCTTACTTGACTTCTGTTTCCTTAGTCTAAACGTTCCCTCCTCCTCCCCATAATTGGGGTCATCCTGCATGTTTTAAATCCTCATTTTCCACTTCATTATGTTATGGGTTCCTGCTATCTTGATGGTGACCTCCCTGACTATCACGTTCAGGGTTTGCTCTAAATGTTATTCCTCAAACTAGCTTTCATCTAAGATCTCATCTTTAAGCTCTTGAACATTTGGAACCCAAATTCTGTAGGAATACCTCATTATTCCCGTATCATCTTTCTCGGTATTAATCTCTTATCTATTTGTTGGCTCTCTATCTTCATTCATCACTTTTTCTGGCACAATATGTTCTTTTCCAATAACTCGGGCTGCGTTACAATCTCAAACAGCTTTTCGGTACTGGCTCCGGTTACGTTCATTCCTATTTCCATTTTTTAAAAATCTCTTATCAACTCTTCAGAAGACATTATCATCTTGAGTCTCTCCTTTCTACTAAGGGCGTTAGCCACCACATTGGCTTTACCTGGCTGATAAATAATCTCATAATCATAATCCTTGATTAGCTCTAACCACCTCCTCTGGCACATGCTGAGCTCTTCCAGCGTGAAAATGTACTAGAGCACTTATGGCTTATGTAAATCTCGCACTTCTCTCCATACAAATAGTGCCTCAAATCTTTAGGGCAAAACTATTTCCACGAGCCCAAGCTCATGGGTGGGGATATCGAATTTTATATTCCCTTAATTGTCTTGACGCGTACGCGATTACCTTGTTATGCTGTATAAGAAGCACCCTAATTCCTTATGCAAAGCGTCACTACACATCACAAAATCTCCTTTTCCATTCGGCAACGCCATCATAGGGGCCGTCACCAATCTTTGCTTCAGTTCTTGAAAGTTGTTCTCGTATTTCTCTGTCCATTCGAACTTCTCAGTCTTACAAGTAAGCGCGTTAAAGGGGCTACTATCTTTACGAACTTGAACGAACCTCCGGTAGTAACCGGCCAATCCTACCTCTGGTAGTCTCCCTAACCATAGTCATCAATTCCTCAGTGGTCCTTTATTCATTCTTGTCAGGATCCTCCACGGGATTCTTCTCAACAAAAATCCTTTCTAGGACAACATCCTCAACCGCTACATCCTCAATATGAACATCATCTGGTCCCGTGTTAGGATGCTCTATCGGATCCATAATCTGATCTCCAATAAGTAATAAAACATCATCGTGTTCTTGCTCCTCAACCTCAGGGTTCGGAGTCCCGCTACCATATACGATAACGAACTACACTTCTATCTATTTATAAGGGTTCCCATAAGGGTTTTAATTGTCAGTACTACGTTAGGTAGTCCGACTATGAACTTGGCAAGAGTTCTTATTATCTTAGTGAACTTATTATCTTAACGTCACATCATCTCTGAGGTTTATAACGCTTAGCTCTGATACCATTTCTGTAATACCCCTAAATCCGGGGTCGGGGATCCGGGTTGTCACGAGTTCCATTTCCCTTAATAACACCCAATCTTAATAAACAATCAACTACTCCGTACTATGACCCCACAATAAACACACACACCACAAGTTATAGTCTCAGTGATGAATACCAAAAATAACACAAGTCATTTTATTTCACAATTATAAACCATTACACCTTAAAGAGGGTTTCTGAATAATTTACATATTCCTTGCCATTATTACAATTCATAATATACATAAATCTGGTACATCAAAAGTTGAAAACCTAGCCTATTGGTAGTTCCTACCTCAGTCACAACGGCATCACACCTACAGGAAACTGCGGGACGTTTCCTATCCGCTCACGAATTGGGAGTTTGGTCCTGTTCATCTTGTCTATCTGTTGTTGTGTGATGAAAGAAGAAAGCAAGGGTGAGCAACAAGCCCACCGAAATAATATGTATACTAATTTACAATATATGAGCATTCTCATAGTATCCATGAAAGTCTTGGTCAAGAAGAATTGAACCTAGTTTGATATCTTAATGCGATGAAGTCGCAAAATATTCAGTATATATACATATATACTTTTCAAAATCTTTGAAATCCTCTGCCATGTATAATATACACAGAGTTCCAGTTTATAACTGTATAAAAATATCGTTGCAAGGTGATCTCATATATCTAACCTTGTCTCAACGTTTTTCTGAAAATCTTCGTCATGCATAAGATAATCATTAACTAGATATAAGTTGAAAAGATGAAGTTACAAGATATCCCAATATACTTATATCTTTTCCAAATACTACTTGAACTACCACCGTTCAAGTTATAATCAGTTTCAAAAGTTCATCACATAGATGAGACTACAAGATAAGATTTGAATAGATTCAATCTTTGAAATATCATTCAAAAGAAATGAAGTTACGAGATATTTCATTAAGTCCCGATATATATATACACCTATATATATACATTTCATACACTCCTTGAAAACCTCTGTTATGAAAATTATAAAAAGAGTTGTAATATCCAAAGAATTTGGAAAGGAGAAAACCTTGGCATAAACCTGATATCTTGCTGATCAGGCAAAGATACCAATAAGTAACCTTTTCTACTAGTAGATGGACGAATTCCCCACTGGTCATCACCTTGGCCACATTAGGACATATGCTGGACTCCCACTCAGCCACTTACGCATTGATGGACTCCCACTGAGCCACTTACACTTTCATGGACGCCCACCGAGCCCATGTTGCTTATGCCGACTCAATAGATGAACTTACTTCCCGAACGATGGGCAAGTAATCAAGATGTTTTCTCAAAATAGCAACCTTGTTGCGAATGTAAAATACACCACTGAGCCGGATCCCTCAGATTTTGAGCGAGTATTTAAATCCCTTTCGAAAGGAAGATCTTAAATATAAAAATGAGTTTTGGGACTTTTAAAAATTATTTTAAAGACTCGAAAACATTTTTAAGAATGTTTGGAGTAATGATGATTTAATGAAATAAATCAGTCCCGATATATTAGAAAATATCTGAATATTATTATTTAAATAATATTCCCATAAAGGATAATCTTTATAAAATAATTGAAGTAGAAGTTTTAAAACTTATACTTGAAATGAATAATAAATAACCAAAGATATACTTATACGAAAGTACGATCTTTATTTAAATAATCGAAAATAAGTTTGATTATCGAAACATTATTCTTTAATAAAATAAAGAATATTATTTAATAAAATAAGCGGCGTCATAATTCCTCGAATGAATATTCAAAATAATATTCATTTAACAAAATAAGCGGAGTCATAAGTCCTCGAATGAATATTCAAAATAATATTCATTAAATAAAATAAGCGGAGTCATAAGTTCTCGAATGAATATTCAAAATAATATTCATTAAATAAAATAAAGTTATCAAATAAACCTTATTCGATTAATAGTTTTGAAAACTATTTATATATATATATATATATATATATATATATATAATACACTCGGGAACATCATCTCCCGATTTAGAAAATGTTCACCTTCGGGTCCCCTATACCAAGGGTATACGCAACTACTGTTTATCTCTAGCATAGGTATTATGCAACTTCTAAGCATTTGAATCAACAATTAGATATCAAGATTACGAAATAGACATACATATAAACCATATCAGCATGATCCAATATATCGCAAGATTTGCTAATAACCATCATGCATCTATCACAAGATAATGCATATACATATATACATCACTACAACAATATAACGGGTAGAAAACTTGCCTGAGTGCTCCGGGGTAGACTTAAGCTTAGAGTGGGTCCAATAACCTATGAACAACAACATAAGCCGGAATTAAACCACGGTCGCTGAAGAAACTAGACTTTAACCAATTGAACCCTAACGTTTGCTTATGGTCATTTCTACGCTTAACAAATCACATAAGTCGTTCGAGTACCCTCGGCTCCACCATTTTTAATAAATTAACCGTTACGAATTTTAAGGCGACCCTTTCGCGAATACCCTACCAACTGCCTAGTCCACTTTATCATACTCCAATTAATCATTTAAGGGCCTTAACCAAGGTTTCAAAGTAAGGCGAGGGGTAATGGTTCGTTCGCGAAACGCCGTTACTTAAAACAGTCGTTTCTCCTAAACCGTACATCGGATTCAAGCGAACCACATATCAAAACGAAGCTCGTAACATGAACTATCTAAACATGGCAAAGGTTAGAATCTTTCAGTGAGTTGACGGGTCTTAAAGTTAAGAACAGAATAGTTAAGGAAAATTGGGCATTATGACGTTTATGTTTACGCGATGTCCAATTTTATTAACACTCTAAATTATCATCAATTCACTCACAACCACCAATACAACAATATTCAACCATCATACTGTAAACTCAGTCCCCAACTCCAATTTTTACCAATTTATCCAACCAATCAAAGACCCAATATTCAAAACTAATACAAATTCACCAAAACTACTTATAATCAAAGATCAAACCTTAATACTAACAATGCTTCAATAAAGCTTAATGGAATCATAAAATCAAAGCTAGGGTTTGAAGTTGATACCTTCCTTGGTAGGTGTTAAGTTTCTAGGAAGCCTTAGGGAGCCTTAATCTAACCTCCTACAAGCTTGATCTTTCCAAAGAAATCAAGAACACAAAGTTAGGTTTTGAAATTTCTAAAAGTCCGATTTAAAGAACTGTAAAAATGAGGGTCTTACCTTACTTATTTGGACGAGACTTGTGAATAAGAGTTGTAGGTCATCTCAATACCTTTCTAACGAGCTATAGAACACAACATTTGAGTGAGTATTGAAGGAGATATGGTAGTTTTAAATTGCTGTTCTGGTTTTGGCCGAGAGCAAGGGAAGAAAAAGTGAAGTAAAAATGTTTCTAGTTTGATTAAATGATTTGTGTGGTGTTTAGCTTGGTTACTTCCTTTTGTTGTTAATTAGATTGTTACCATGGTAAAAATTGTGTGACTCGCAATCAACCAACCAATCCCTCCATTTGTCATGCTTATGTCACCATGCCTATGTCATCTTTCTCATGTCATTCTCTTACACTTGTCTTCTTCTTGTTGGTGTGATAATATCATCATCCACTAACCTCTTTGATTAACCCCTAATTACTTTGCTAATGACCGCTTATCTGTTATACGGTTCACTTAACTTTCGTTCTCGTTTATCGTTTGAGGGATCATACCTGGGATCTTATTACTTAGGTTCCCCTAAACCTTTCTCAATATTTTATATTCCTTTTATGATCCTCTCTAAAAATCCTTGAATTTAAATCATTTTTATCATGTTACCTTATACTCAATTCTTTAGGTATCTGGTGGATTTTCGGGAAAAATCAAAGTGTTCGGATTTGGATTCTGACGATCTTTACATACACTTATATACCATATAGAGTACTAATAAGACCTCAGAATATCAATAAAAGAACTGCAACATTGTGTGGCATGAAAAGTTTTCTTATTCAGCATAATCAGCAAAATCACTATTCATAAGATTTATAAAAAGTCCAAAATTTTTGGGGTTATTACACTCCACCTCGAGATACCCAGGCAAGTTTGTGAACCCAACTCCATTTACTATTGTGTTGTGAAAGGATTGTTTATTATCATTGCATAAATACCATGCTTTCCATGATACGTAGTTATTGAATTTTCACATAATGTAGCGATGTTGTACGATAAGTATATATCGTGAAATGTTTTATTCCGCTATAAGCATGACGTATTATAATAAGACCGAGAGTCGGTCGGGATTTCAAGATAAAAACCAGGGAATCATTCCGGTGATATTATAGGACGATTACAAGTCCATAGTAGTGTGTTTTGAAGGGATCCAACGTCCACTTACAAAATATTAAACACCTCGAACTTTTCTTAAATCGATTTCCAAAGATCGTATTCCCTCAACTATACTTTACCATTTGGACACGAAATATTATCTACTATTCATTTATTATGGAGAAGTATTCTCTAGTAAATATTTACTTCAGATTCGAGTAAATATTAAAAGTTCATTAAATTATTAAATATAAATTAGTTGAGGAATATTATTTTCTTTTAAAAGTAAACTCCTTCGAGGTTTAATTATTTTTTGATTATCATTTAATTATTTATTATTTATAGAAAGGGTTTATTTATGATTTAAAAATTATAGAACCTGATTTAAAATACTCTCGGATATTCCGGAATCATTCGAATAATTTCAGATCGTCGGAGAATATTATCTCGACTTATTTTAATATTTTGAATATAGTTTTAAGGAGAAACTTTCCCCCCTTATTTAGTTACCTGTTGACAACGGTCAACTCACATCCTTAGTACTTCCCCCGAAAATTTCAGAAGTATATATATATATATACCCTAATGAGATAAGTTGTTTCTATCAACAAGCAAAACTCTTGGGGAACTTTGATGTGGATCAAGTTCTCGAGATATGATAAAATTCTTTTAAAAGGACAAGGGAGGGGTAGACTCTGGTACTATGTGTGCTAGATGGACTACCAAAGGTACCGCAGGCGAAGGTACTCTGTGTACTCAGGAACTTGTGAAGTATGTGTATACCCAAAATGGGACACGTAGCCCGAATGCGGCCACGGTGATAACCGGGATACAAAGGTGTCGTCCTTCTACTAGTAGAAATGGTTAATATTATCATATTACGACTAATCATCGTATGCGGTGGCTCTAACGAGTGTCCTATTCTTCCAATTGGAATTGTGATGCAATACCGTAACCCAAGCCTAGGTGCTGGGTTTGCTATTAAGGTATTCGCAGGATAATAAAATCCACTAAAGGATTGTTTTCATAAGAAGGTGTGTATCACCAAGGAAAACTATTTTCGAATAAAGCGTAATTATCATATATGATGTTTTACGTAAGTTTATCATATAGTCATTTTTATACTGTACATTATTATGCTGGGCATTATAGCTCACACTTGTTTTCTTAAATTGACACAACACAACAGTGAATCAAGATGCCTACCATGAGAACCACAGCCAGGAAATGGGTAGGAAATGGCCAGCTGTTCCGTAGGTTGTTTGGTGTTGTACCGCAGGTAGTCCGAATAAGCTGGATTGGTTTTCAGTTGTTTTTAGTTCGGCTTATTTATAAGTATGAGTTATGTAAGGTAATAAATAAGAAACGTATATTTGGACGACGAACTAGCCTTACTTAAAGGTTACTCCCCGGTAAGACTTAATTACTTTTGCGTTGTAATAATTATCACTTGTGGTTTGATCTACTCTAGTAATGAATGGTTCATTTCCAAGACAATAACCTGTAAGTGTGTGTGTGTGATAGGTGTAAAGTCGTAAAGTGTGAGTATTTATATATTGTAATGTGAGGTATGTAGTTTATAGTGGCTTAGATGGCGTGGCCTCCGAGATTCCTGACCCCGGATTTTGGGGCGCCACAGGCTCACTTTTATATTTAACAGCTAGTAGGCCATATATAATGTTTATTACATATCTTTGTGCTAGATTTCAAGCTGATCCTAGAGAATCTCATTTAACAGCTATTAAGAGAATTTTCATATATCTCAAAAGAACTCCAAAACTTGGCATTTAGTATCCTAGAGATTCTGGTTTTGATCTAATTGGTTATTTAAATGCAAATTATGCAGGTTGTAAAATTGATAGAAAAAGTAAAACATGAACCTGTCAATTTTTAGGAAAAAATCTGGTATCCTGGTTCAGTATAAAGTAAAATCCAGTCTCTACTTCTACAGCTGAGGCTGAATATATTGCTGCTTGTATTTGTTGTGCATAGATTTTATGGATGAAAAATCAATTGTTGGAATATGGTCTACATGTGAATTAGATTCCTATTTTCTGTGACAACACAAGTGCAATTGCAATTATTGAGAATCCGATTCAACATTCAAGTACCAAGCGCATTGACATCAAGTACTACTTTATTAGAGAACATTTCATAAATGGTACTGTGGAACTTCATTTTGTTCCAAGTGAGTAGTAGCTTGCAGACATCTTTACCAAACCACTTAATTTGTTTTGATGTCTAAGCAAACTGAAATGCAGCGAGAGTAAAATTTGATGCTTCCTGTTAAAAGATGAAATTTTGGCTAAGTCAGAATTTACATCTCGACGGATGTTCATTATCCGTTGAAAAGAACATTCGTTGAATTTTATCATCCATCGGAATATCATACATTACTCTGGGTACTTATACTTTTATCCATCAAATTACGTTCAATCTTAGCCGTTATTCTAAACATCATCCGTCGAATTTACTTACAGCCTGTATGTATATTTCAACGGATAATTTTAGAATTTTGACAGCTTTTCTTATTTTTAAACGGCTATTTTGGGCAAATTTGATTGGCTACTTTATTTTACTTTTTAATTTTTGACAGTTTATTTCTGAGTAAGTATAAAATCTCATTTCATTTATATTTTTGCTTTTATCTTTCTCAAGCAATTTTTCTAACTCTCTTCTTCTCCAAAAGCAAATACTCCCTTTCTACAACTAACTTCAATCACAGCAATGGCACTCGTAGTAAAAATTATGTCCTCAACTGGGTTTGTTTATGAAAAGAACAACTTTGTGGCTCTGGTGAACAAGCAAATTCCAACTTCTGAAGACTATCACAAAATGACGGACTTCATGCTGAACTGCAAACTAAGTTATGCCATGCTTGAGTGTCCAATCATCTACTGTGAAGTTGTCGAGGAAATTTGGACTACAGCAATGTTCAACTCAAAGGACAAAACTATTACCTTCAATCTCAAAGGTAATGAACACTGTGTTAACTGTGATACAATTGAAAAATGCTTTAAACTGCCTGAAAATAACACACTTGCTCCATACACAGACACTGATGTGAGTAACATGCTAGTTTCCATGGGCTATGCTCTTGATGCCAATAAGTTAAGTGATGTTAGGAGAATGAGTCTTAGGAAAGAATGGAGCTTTTTATGTGATTCCTTTATTAAGGTGTTTTCCGGAAAAATTGGAAATTTTGATATTGTAACTTACTCACTTGTGCACATGCTTTATATGTTTTTAAGTGATAAGTATTTTAATTTCAGCACTTATGTAATGTATGAATTAGGGGGTGAATTAGGAGATATAAAGAAGAGGTCTAAAAACATCTATTATGCAAGATTTTTTATGATGTTAGCTATTTTTGTTTCTGAGGATTTCTTAGTTGTGAACCCAACAAACAAGTTAGATTGTTGGGTCCAAGAGAGAAGAATTATTGCTAACTTGAACCGGGAAAATCACCACAAGGACGTTCCCCTTGTCTACAGGCCAATCATAGAACAGCCTCAGGTAAGTGAGTTAAATATTTTTGTCCCCACTACTTCTCAACCACCTATTTCTTTGCAATCAACTGTGGCAATGACACCTATAACAGTGACCAAACAGGTGCCTACCCAAGCCACAAAACCTAGAATTTCAAAACCCAAGTCAAAGAAAGCCCCTATAGTCTCTCTCAAAAGAAGCTAGTTGTAACATCCACTAAAAACAAAGAGGGGAGTGTGAAGGGGAGTGAGTCTGGTGAGGGACAGGGTGAACATAAAAGAAGCCCTAAGAATAAGGATGGAGAGGTGTGTGTTACCAAACCTAGCCACACTGTAGTTTTCCAACAAACTGTAGTGATTAATAAGGATATAAGCTCATTACTAGTCTCATCCTCCCAAAACGATGTTACTATTGAAACAAGCTCTTAACCAAGAGCATATGCCAAGAGGGTTAGGGACACAAGCTCACCCCAAACTTATGCTAGAAAGAAGAAATCCAAAATACTTGGGGATACGTAGGGTGCACACACTGCGCAAACTATAGTCAAAGACTCAGTTACAATACCTTCTCAAAGTCAGATTGATGTGACTCCTATAAATGTGGAGTCACAGCCAAAATATTTAATAATAGAAACACCTCACAGACAAAACTCACCCACCAATTCTCTGGATGTGGACATGATTCAAACATCAATTCCCGAGTCTCCATCTTTAATTCTCATGGAGAAGCCAAAATCTACAGCAAGTGAGCATCATATTATTTTTTGGCTCACTTGCCATTCCTTTCTGATTCTACTGAGAAATCTCTGTTAAATCTTAAATTAGTCACCACATTCTACAGTAGTTTCAACTTCATACTCTGCCATTTCTACTATTTCAACGGATATTGTTCATCCGTTAACTAGTGATTGTATCTCAACGGATGTGCTTAACAGCAACCATCCGTTGAAACTCTCAACTATAACCTCGATGGATGTTTCTCATCAGTTGAACATCACTGCACCACTTCAATTTTCAACAATAATTACAAGTGCAGATGATTTAGTAGTTGTACAATCACTCTTAGGATTGAGTGAAGGGAGTGAACAGAGTGAGAGGCTGAGTTGCTCTCAAGCAAAAGGAGAGGAAAAGAGTGAAAATATGCAAGCTATTTCTTCGAGCTTAGCAAAAGTGAGCGAGAGGAGTCCCACCTTAGTAGGTGAAGGTGAGGGGTGGAAGCCAAGGGGAGCCCTTGATGCAAGAAAAGAGAGATTATGAGAGAAAAATAGGTATAGAAGAATGGGAAGAGCCCATTGTAAGTGAGTTAAGGGATGTCAATGAGGCTGAAAAGAAACAGTTATTTCAGCAAGATTCTCAAGCTATCTTAGACTTTGTTTCTTATGAAGCTGGGGCATTTACTCACCCTATTCCATCTTATCAAGTTTAAGCTGAACATGACAATGTGGCTGCTGAGAGAATTCTCAACTTTGTGCACACAATTACTTCTATGCAAAGGGCCAAGGATGCAATCACTGCCATGGCCCCCACAGCTGGTGATGATTTTAATTATCCAACTGGTGGTTCTGAGGATATATTTGGGGATGAAGATAATGATGAAGGAGATTGCATGCATATAGGGGGAGAAGCAAGCCCTATCTCAAGAACAAACACTCCATCTTGGGTGTTTGGAAAAGAATGTGATGAGCACCATTTCAAATCCGCTCTCTCTCACATCATTCAACAAACTCACTTCTTCAAGGACACCTAGAATCTCTTCAACTACACCAAATTCAATCTCTAAAGAAAAATCTAGATGTAACTGAGCTTAAGACAGAAATTGGTCAAGTCAAGAAGGATATTACTGCAAGATTGAAGGCTACCTTCCCTAACGCAACAATGCTAGATGTCAACAGATAGCTTAGGAAAAACTCTGATCTAGCCAACAAAGTGGACTCCTTAGACACCAGGCTCCAGACCCTAGAAACATCTATTAATCAAATTCATCTCCATTAAGCTTAACAAACTCTGCTACTTTAGAAATTGGTGGCTGCACAAATCTCAACCTCCACTCAACTTGATGCTAACAAAAAGGGGGGAGAAAGACTCTATTGTTCAAGTTAGCCAGGGGAGTCAACAAGTGAGGGGGAGAAATGCTCAGCATACAAGTTAGCAAGGTGATTATTCCAGCAGTTGCTTTCACTAAGCCACCAGCCTTTGACAGCATTGATCTAATCAAGATAGCAGCAACTAAGTTGGAGTCAAATGACAAATGGAAGAAGCTTGATGTAGCAGCAGCTGAGTTGGAAATAAATGAAAATTGGGAAAAGCTGGGTGAAACCATCAAGAAGAAATTTGGTCCAATTGAGAAGCAAGACAAAGTTTTCTCTCACTTCTCTCAATTGAGACCAATTTCAACAAATGACATGAGCTTAAGGAACATGGAAAGAGGTCAATGGTCATCCATCAAATCTCCAAAGGCCAATGTGATTTTCAAACCCAAGAGAAATTATCCAAAGAAATCAGATAAAAATCCATTGGACCTAATGTATGAAACCCCTAGGCCAGATGAAAAGAAGTTGCTTGGAAGGTCCATTGCTTTCTTCAAGGATCCCAGAGAATCAGTGCTAAAAAAAAGGATTGCTAAGATCTATAAAAATGGTAAACTGATATGTGTGGTGGATGGACATCCACAGTTTGTAGAGGCTAAGAAAGAAGAAAAGGTGAGGCTCAAATAACAAAAAAAGCAAGCTGCTTTAGATGCCAAAAACCAAGCTAAGAAGTCTTCAATCACAGAAGTTGTATTTCCAACTGAGACATCTGAGAATCTGATTGAAGAAAGCAAGAAAAATCAAAGAAGAATAGGAGATTTAGATACAAACTCCCATCCAAGAGAAAGCTGGATTTCAATGATGATAAGGAAGAGTACATGCCTGTCAAATCTACAACTTTAAGTCAACCATCCATACCTACAGTAAGGAGGCTGAATTCAAGGTTGATCCTAACATAACTTTCCATGGTAAACCTGTAATTCCCAAGGATGAACCCATAGATTGGGAAAGCCTGCCTATTCCTGACCTAAACATTCCAATCAAAGTAAAGCCAAGAAAGACAAAGAAAAGAGCTATCAAGAAGACCAAACCTATCAAACTTCAATCTAAATCACTGTCCATACCCAAGCCAACTGTCAACAAGGGAGATCAACTCTTCATCTGTGACATCAAAGAATTCTCAGATATAAATCTTTATCTGGAAAAAATAGATGAAGTTAGAGATATTGATGCCTACAGACACTTCCAGAAAGATTAGTCTTCAGGTACAAGGGTGGAAGAGAAATGACATGGCCCCTTCATAGAATTCTAAATGAAGGTTATTCTACTTTGGTGATTGTCTTATCCTCAATCAAGAAAAACTTTGGATTCAACATAGTTGCCAAGAAAATGGTACTAAACAAGATTGAGGAGATAAGAAATAGCTGGAGAGGACCAAATGCACTCCCAAGAGTATTGACAATTCCTTTTAATTGAGATGGGGTGCATTTGAGGCCATACTGGGTAATGGAGTTCAAAGATGATAAATGCATCAGAAGATTCTTCAAATTGGAAGATCAGCTAAATATTTCAAGCAATAAAACTCTCAAAGAGATGCAAAAAAAGTTGGATCAGACAAATGAAGATAGATTTGAGTTCTACAAGCAACTCCAAAATCAAATTGAGGAAAATAATGTGAAGGTGGGAAAGAAGTTTAGACAATCAAGAAAGTAATCCAAATTTGCTCAGTCGAGAGGAGCACCTTGAAAATGATCTGTGAGATACTCTACAAATCTTCCTCTATAAGAATTTTCAATAAATTGCAGCACTTGTAAATTTTATCTACCTTATTTCATTCTGTATTCATAGAGTGTTTTATTATCATCAAGTGTCTCTTAATTTATGGCTACAATTCCAGTAGACATAAATTGGGGGAGATTGTTAGAAATATGTTGTGTACTTGATGATAACTTGAAAAAAAAACACTTAGTAGATTTTATTTAAGTGATTTTGTAGCTTTCAACGGATGATTAATTCAACATCCATTGAAAGAGTAGCTTATGTAATAATAAGTTTAGTAGCACATTTATGCATACCTTAGTGAACTAGATGTTGTAGAATTTTTAAGTCATGTTGACTAATAGATTGATATGCAAGATAGGTTGGTTAACTGTAAATATTAGATGCCTTATAATCTTGCATAAATGAAATAGAGTTAACTGCCATGAAGACAATCTCAACAGATATTTCAGTAAGTCTCAACGGATGATCAACCATACTTCTAACGGATGATCCAATGAAGTTTCAACGGATGATCAGCCAAAGTTTCAACGGATGATCCAATGAAGTTTGAACAGATGATCAAATTCAAAAGAGCATTTGATAGTGACTTGACAGTCACATGCGTTGGTTGTATGCAAATGGAATGTGGCAGCCTAATTTAGGTTTTAGAGAATAAAGAAGCATTTCCATTTCTATGCTAAACTAAAGATATTCAAAGATGCTGGATTGAGAAATGAAGAAGCATGAGATTAGATTAGAAATATCTTGTCTTATTTATTTATCTCTTTATCATGTGACTTGGTGATATATAAACCAAGAGTAGCAAGTAGAACTAGTAACTAAGGAAGTAAGATTTTCTCTGTTCTTGTAGTTCAACTTGTATGCAGCTGTGTACAACATTGTAACACAGAGTTCTCTACTTAATATATATCTCTGGTGAATAAGTTCAATCCACCAGAAAGTTTTAAGTACTTGTATTTAATTACTTTGTGATTTGATTTCTTTACTACTTTCATTCCGCACCATTACTAAATCAAACACAATTATATATCCATAATAGAAATGTTCTTAAAATTAAAAAAATCCAGAATTACATTCAACCACCCTTTTGTAATTCTTGTTAGATTGTTTCGGAATAAAAAGGTGCTCCTCTAGACTGAGCAAATATAACTCATTTCCTTGACTATCTGAACTTCTTTCCCAATTTCTCATTATTCTCTTAAATCTGGTTTTAGAGTTGCCTCTAGAATTCAGATTCATCTTCATTAGTCTGATCCAGCATCTTTTGCATTTCCATGAGAGTTTTATTACTTAAAATTTTTAGCTGATCTTCTAATCTGAAGAATCTTCTGATGCATTTCTCATCCTAGAACTCCATCAACCAATATGGCCTTAAATGCATTTTATTTCCTGTGTATGGAATTGTTAAGAATCTTGGGAGTGCATTTGGGCCTCTCCAGCTATTTCTTATCTCCTCAATTTTATTCAATACAATATTTTTGGTAACAATGTTGAATCCAAAGTTCTTTTTTATTGAGGAGAAAATCTTTACTAAAGCAGAATAGCCTTCATTGAGAATTATGTGAAGAGGCCAAGTTAGCTCTCTTCCACCCTTATACCTGAAGACCAATCTCTCTGGCAGATGTTTGTAAGCATCAATAGCTCTTACTTCTTCTAGCTCATCCAGATAGAGTTCTATGTCTGAAAATTCCTTGATGTCACAATTGAAGAGTTGATCTCCCTTGTTAACAGTTGGTTTGGGTTTGGCTAAGGCTTCGGATTAAAGTTTGACGTGTTTGGCCTTTTTTATTGCTTTCTTCTTTGTTTTCCTTGGTTTGGTTTGGATTTGAATGTTTAGATTAGGGAGTGGCAGGCTTTCCCAACCTATAGGTTCATCCTTGGGAATTATGGGTTCACCATGGAAGTTTGTGTCAGAATAAACCTTGAATTCAGCTTGCTCCATTGTGGGCATGGCTGGTTGCCTTAACGTGGTAGATTTTGTAACGCCCTCAAACCCGGGGTATAAGTCTGGGGGTTACGAGCTAATCACCAAACATGTACAAGTTTATTAATAAATAATAAAGAAATGAAACTAAACCCCTTTAACACTAACCAGGAACTTTTTAGGTTAAAGTATGAAAACAAGAACCACTAACTACTTTTATTACAAACCAACATTCAAAATCTCACAAACTCTCCTTGTTACAAACCATTGTCTAATTCATTTTAAACTAAGTTCGGCTTTTATTCAAACACACACACTATCTATCAACACTCCACCTGCTCGGGCAACTCAAAGCTTTCTTCCTGGATTGGGATCAACACCTTGGATATGAGAGGATCCCGAGGCTTGACCCGCTTCTTTACCACTCGTGTCCTGATAGGTTTCATATTCCTTCTTAACTGAAAATAATAAGGTAAATAACAACAAAATGGGTGAGCCAGAAATTTGGTCAACAAGTCTACAAAATATAAACAGTGTTAAAGCAATATAAATAAATCCGTAACCCAGGTATATCTGCAAAGATATAACCTCACGAGAATAGAAACAAGGCCATTACAGGCGAGTACAAACGAACTAAACTGGACTCAAGTTTGCAGCGATACCCTGCTGATCAGCCAGGATACACTGCAGATCTATATCTCACTATATAGATCTCGTCGGGCACCCAGGCACTACAGCCCATCTCAAGGATCCGGTTATGTCCCGGTCCTTAGGATTAAGTAAACTTAATCCCAAAAGTAATATTATCCAGTCCCTGGAATAGCAACCAGAACAATCGATATGCTTTGATATTTTCTAATCAATAGAATATATCAATAATGGTGAGTAACAATTGGAATACGAATAATGAATTCAAATGAGAAGAATAAATCAAGAAGTGAAATGAAATATGAACAAGAGAATTAAAAGAGTGCAATTGTAATAAGAATCTGAAGAAAATATCACTATTCTGGAAAATAGAATAGAGGAGAAACTTGCCTTCTGGGCGACTTACTGCAATTAACTTACTTTCGTCTATCACCTACTCGACTTGCCTTGCTAGCTTAGCTTATGTTAGCAAAATAGACTGGTTAAGTCATTTTGTACTTCAGTTGCATCTTAAATTGGCTTCATTTCGTTCCTATTATCTACCCATACGGTTATGACCGACTCGTATATTACATATAAGCAAGTAAGACTCGATTAACCACATAATACACATAAGCACATAAGTACATAATCATTTTTATGGTTTAAATAATTTTTAGAATCAAAATCGACTCGCTGATTGCTCCGTTGATCACCTTCTACATCATTTCCCATTTTTCCGGAATTTTTCGGACTCGTCTCGGCACGCATTTTGACTGATAATCAAGTAATTAATAAATTCAACTAGTTTCTAGAATAAATTAGGTCTTTATATTATTTTTAATGAAAAGAATTCATTTTTCTAAGTAAAATGGCTTTCGTTTCGCTTAAATCGGACTAACGGTTGAATTATTATCAATTAAACACTGATAATTCAATTTATTATTCGATATAATTAATTATTACAAATTTTTAAATCCTAAAATAATTATTTAAGAAAATCAAAGTCAAAAATAATTGTTTTATAATTTTTGGAGTTAAAATGAATAAGTTATGATTTATTGAAAGTTATTTGATTAATTATCGGAATAATTAATCACTTTTAATGATTTAATAAATAAATAACTAATAAATAATTAATAAATAAATTATTTAATAAGTTAAAATAATTAATCCTTAATTATTAGGATTAATCACAATTTATTACAAATATTTACAATTTATCGTTCAATTACTCGTATAATTACGAGTTATTTCTTTTATTCTCCCTAATTATCGAATCTTTAATCATAGTATTCGATTAATTTTAATACTTAATTATTAAATAATTACTTAATTAATAAATAATAAATAAATAAATAAATAAATAAATAAGTCATTAAATACTTAATTGAATCACTAAATTCGAATTTATAAATTAAGAAAATAATTTAGGAATTATTAATAATATTTTTTCAGAATTTAAAACTGATTTTTAATTGATTTTTCAGAATTAATAAAACTCATTTTATTTTATAAAAATATAATTAAGTAATTAAAAATCCAGAAACATTTGTCAGAAACCAACCATCTGACAAAACAGATCAAAACCGGGTCAACCACACGGGTCAACCGGGTCACCATCCGGGTCATGAAGAACATGACCGGATTTTTCCAGAATCCGGCGACTTCACCGGATTCCGGTGAATCAATTACAACCCCAAATCAACACCTTTTGATACGGTTCTTGGGTGCTTTTCATTGCAAATAAACACAGCAATCTAATCATAAGCAAAACATCCCGGAATCATCCCTGTAACAACTTCTCCGGCCAAAATCGATCAAACACCGACTTTAACTCCGGCCAAAAACCCATCTTTTGATTCTGTAAACGAAACTTAACGTTCTATAGTGCAAATTAAAGCTAAGAACATATACAATCAAAGCCCTAACCTTTCAAGAACCAAAGATTCCCAGAAATCATCGAGTCATAATTTGAAAATTCGGTATAAACCCTAATAATCGAACTTTGCTATTTAGGTATCGTTTCATCAATTAAACACCATGAATCAACTCTAAATCACATAAACAAGCTATATCAATCATCAAAACATCAAAATAACCCTGAAATCAAAAAGCTCTAATTCGAACATAAACCCTAGAAATCAAAAATCAAAAACTACGAATTAAAACTTAAAATTTATGCTAGAAATGGGAAGAACAGATCGAAACCTTCGATTTGGGTACTTGAATCGCTTGTTTTGGTGTTGTAATCTGCTCAAAATCACGGCTTGAATTCTCGACCCGACCCTGTTCTTCCCGACCCGAATTACAGAGAATTTTTGTATTTTTCTGAATTTAACTGATTTATTAATTATAATTAATTAATAATTAGGCTATTTATAGTAGTAAAATTAATACTCCTAATTAAAATTAAGGCCCTAATTCTACATTTTTTTTAAAATTAATAGGCCCCTAATTTTATAATTTTTGAGTATTAAAATTTAATTTATAAATATTTTATATATACAATATATATGCCAAAATTTCCCAAAAATTGTGAATAATATAAAAATACAAAGAAATGGTATAAATAAAAGTCCTATAATTTTATAAAAATAAAAATGTGATTTTTGTGGGGTTTTTAACACCCAATGGGGCCCGGAAAAGTCATTTTTCGTAAAACGAGAAAGTTTACAAAATATATAGATGTTCAGAATAATGCGATTGTAAAAGCCGTTTGATGAAAAATAAGGCCCATTATTTTATTTGAAATACTGGCTTTAAAATCGTGGTTTGGGTCATAAAACGTTTGAAATGAAAGCAATGAATGCAAAATAAAACATCTGAAAAATACCTTAAAAATACATAAATGACATGGAATGCACGTAACACGTAACAGTTAAGGTTTAACAGATAATCACACATAATTGACATATTAATATACATAATTTTATTATAAACATGATATAATACAACATAAATTTCCCAGTCGTTACATCCTTCCCCCCTTAATAAGATTATGTCCTCAGAATCTTCTATGAAAAGTATTGAGGGTATTTTTCTAACATCTCACTTTCAAGTTCCCAGGTTGATTCTTCAACCATAGGATTTCTCCACAACACTCGCACCAAATATACAGACTTATTTCTCAATATTTTCTCTCGCCGATCTAAAATCCTTACCGGCTGTTCTACAAAAGACAAATCAGGTTGGATATCTATCGGTTTATACTCTATTACATGCCTGGAATCAGGATTATATCGCTTAAGCATCGATACGTGGAACACATTGTGAATATGTTGCATATGAGGCGGTAAAGCTAATTCGTACGCAACTTTTCCTACTTTCTTCAAAATTTCAAACGGTCCGACATATCGTGGTTTCAATTTACCCTTATTGCCAAATCTGGTCAATCCTTTCCATGGCGATATTTTAAGTAATACGTTTTCTCCTTCCTGATAGTCCATATTCTTCCTTTCTTGGTCTGCATATTTGTGTTGCCTGTTTTGTGCTGCATCGAGTCATTTCCGAATAAGTTCAATCTTTTCTTTTGTCTGTTGAATTAATTCTGGACCCAAAATCTTGTGTTCTCCAACTTCATCCCAATGTACTGGTGATATGAATTTTCTCCCGTATAGTGCTTCGTACGGTGGCATTCCAATGTTGGCGTGATAACTGTTATTATAAGAAAATTCCACCAAAGGTAGATGCTCATCCCAACTGCCTTCGAAATCGATTGCACAAACTCGTAGCATGTCTTCAATCATTTGGATAGTTCTTTCACTTTGCCCGTCGGTTTGCGGATGATAAGCGGTACTCATGTTTAATTTTATTTCAAGACATTCTTGAAATTGTCTCCAAAATCTTGAGTTGAAGTGAGGATCTCGATCAGACACGATAGATATTGGAACTCCATGTCGCATCATAATTTCCTTGAGATACAAATGCACTAGCTTGTCAAGCGAAAATCTTTCATTAATTGGTAGAAAATATGCCGACTTCGTGAGTCTGTCAATGATTACCCATATCGCATCATGATTTTCCCTAGTCCTCAGTAGTCCTACTACAAAATCCATCGCTAGATGTTCCCATTTCCATTCTGGAATGTCTAACGGTTGTAATAATCCGCTCGAACGTTGATGTTCCGCCTTAACTCGCTGGCATGTGTAGTATTTACTCACCCATTCTGCTATTTCCTTCTTCATATTTGGCCACCAAAAGTTTTCCTTCAGATCACGATACATCTTTGTACTTCCTGGATGAATAGAATACTTCAAACTGTGCGCATCTCGCATCATTTCTTCTTTTAGTTCCGCCATATTAGGAATCCAGATTCTCGATGCAAAGCGTAAAATTCCTTCATTATCTTTCTGAGTTGTGATCTCCTCTCCTGTTAGGTCATCATCTTGACTTATCACTTCTTCTTGACAACGGCGAATCTTCTCAAGAAACTCCGGTTGGAAAGTCATAGCATAGATAGCTTCTACAGATTCATTGGGAATACGAATCTCGATTTCTAATTTGTCGAATTCCTTGGCTAATTCTTCGCATGAAGTTAACCGATTCAGTCTTTCTTTCCTGCTCAGCGCATCTGCTATAACATTTGCTTTCCCTGGATGATAACTGATCATGACATCATAATCTTTTATCAATTCCAACCATCGACGTTGTCGCATATTCAATTCTTTTTGTGTAAAGATATACTTCAGACTTTTATGATCCGTATAGATTTCACATTTTTCACCATAGAGATAATGTCTCCAAAGCTTCAATGCAAATACGATCGCTGCCAATTCTAGATCATGCGTAGGATATTTCTGTTAATGGGGTTTAAGTTGTCTCAAAGCATATGCGATGACGTTACCGTGCTGCATCAATACACATCCTAGCCCACGATACGAAGCGTTGCTGAAAATAACAAAATTCCCTTGCTCGTCTGGCAATACAAGTACCGGTGCGGTTACTAACCGATTCTTCAACTCTTGGAAACTTTCTTCACATTTATCATTCCATACAAACTTTTCACTTTTTCGAGTTAACCTGGTCAACAGCGTTGCTATTTTCGCAAAATCTTTGACAAATCTTCGATAATACCCTGCCAATCCCAAGAAACTTCGAACTTATGTCCGTGTCTTTGGTCGTTCCCAATTCAACACAGCTTCAATCTTCACTGGATCGACTTGGATTCCTTCTCTACTGATGATATGCCCTAGAAATTGTACTTCCCATAACCAGAATTCACATTTTGAGAATTTTGCATACAGTTGCTCTTTCCTCAAAATTTCCAAAGTTATCCTCAAGTGTTCCGCATGCTCTTCTTCCGTCTTGGAGTAAATCAAGATGTCATCAATGAATACAACCACAAATTTCTCCAAATATTTCTTGAATACTCTGTTCATCAGATCCATGAATGTAGCTGGCGCGTTTGTCAAACCGAATGCCATTACAATAAACTCGTAATGTCCATATCTCATACGAAATGCAGTCTTGGGAATATCTTCGGCTTTAATCTTCAATTGATGATAGCCTGATCGCAAATCTATCTTCGAAAACCATGCATCTCTTTTTAGCTGGTCGAACAAATCATCAATTCTCGGTAAAGGATACATGTTCTTAATAGTGAGTTTATTCAACTCCCGATAGTCGATGCATAATCGTATGCTGCCATCCTTCTTCTTTACAATAACACTGGTGCACCCCATGGGGATACACTAGGTCGTATGATACCTCGGTCTAGAAGATCTTGCAGTTGCGTTGACAATTCCTTCATCTCGACTGGAGCCATTCGATACGGAGCTTTCGAAACTGGTTCTTTACCTGGTGCTAGATCAATCGTGAACTCGATTTCTCGATCTGGCGGTAACCCTGGAAGCTCGTCTGGAAAGACGTCCAGAAACTCACATACAACTGGAATGTCTTCTATTTTAGGACTTTATTTTTCAGTATATAACACGTAAGCTAAGTATACTTCACAACCTTGTCGAAGCAATCGTTTAGTCTGCATCACGGTGAGAAATTTATTCCGCTGTTTTTCGCCCTTGAATATTACCGTTGCATTTTCCGCAGTTCGCAATTTGACTTTCTTATTCGCGCAGTCTATCTGAGCATTATGACATGCTAACCAATCCATTCCCAAAATAATATCGAATTCTCCTAGCTTAAAAGGAATTAAGTCTGCCGAAAAATGATGTTCAGCTATTTCTATATCACACGCAGGACATACTCAATCTACTGGAACTTGGTCGTCATTCGCTAATTTTATAATTAACGTCTCGCCCAACCATTCGATTTCGCAATGTAACTTATCAAGAAATTCTTCAGAAATAAATGAACGAGTAGCTCCAGAATCAATTAATACTTTTGAATCTACGGAATTCACCAGAAGCGCACCTGCGATCACACTTGGACTCTGCACTGCTTCTTTCATTGTCATGTTAAAAGTCCTTGCTTTGGGTTGATTCGGCGGCGGTGGCGGAGGTAATGCCAATACTTTCGGAATACTGGCTGCCATTGCTGGTCCTTTACAATTCATAGCGATATGCCATTTCTTTCCGCATTGGTAGCAAGTGATTTCTGCTATTTTTCCTGTTGGACATTCATTAGAATAGTGCCCTTTCTGCTTGTATTTGAAATATGTCACATCTGCTTTAATACATACGCCGGTATGCTTGCGTCCATAAGTTTTGCAATATGGTACTGGAACCTTAACAATTCCCTGCTGTTTGGAGGCTTGGAAACGATTACCTGCTTTTTATGTACCTTGTCCTATCCTTTTGAAATTCAAATTTGCCCGGGCTTCAAATCCCGGCTTCCTGTTGAAACGGTCTTGGAAACTTCCCTGTCCTCTATCTCGTTGAGATCTTTCACTTTCTCCTTCAATGATTAAGGCTTTCTGGACTACAACAGTATATGTTGTTAATTCAAAAACAGCAACCTGTCCACGTATCCATGGTCGTAATCCCTCTTGAAACCTCTGCACTCATTTCTCTTCAGTGTCCACCTGTTCCGGAACAAACCGAGCCAATTCATTAAATTTGGCTTCATATTCTGTTACAGACATACTCCCCTGCTTTAACTCTAAAAACTTTATCTGTATCTGATTCCTTACGTAGCGAGGAAAATGCTTTTCTAAAAACAACTCTTTAAACCTATCCCAAGCAATAACATCTTCACCCTTTAAAGCCTTTTTAGATTCCCACCAATAATTTGCCTCTCCCTTCAACAAGTAACTAGCAAAATCAGTCTTTTGGTCCTCACATATCTTCACTAGTGCAAACGCTTTCTCTATTTCTTTTAACCAGGTAGTAGCTTTAATAGGATCAGTAGACCCATTAAATTCTGGAGGTTTAACTGACTGAAACTGCTTAAAAGTAACAACAGGTAATGCTGGTGGTAATTGAGGCTCAGGACGAGGTGGCTGTTGTAACATTTGTTGTTGGATTTGCTGTTGTTGATGCTGCATCTGCTGCTGCATCATTACCATCTGTTGTTGCATCAGATGGAATATTTGGTTCATGGTCTCATTAGTCTGACCTTCGGAATTGCTGTTAGAAGTCTCCGCCCTAGTCTTTCTTTTTGGTGCCATCTTCTTCTGATAATAAAACAGGTGATATTTATTTAACAGTTTAATAAACAATTGCCAGTAGGTAAGAAAACAATTTATCTGGTATTAATAACATGATTTATATAAAGAATACAGTTGCTGAATGTAAAAACTGGAAATGTAAACAGTTAAATAAAATGGTTGTTCTTTTCTTCTATTCTTTTCTCTCTTTTCTCTTTTCTCCCTTTTTTTCAACAGGAATTATAATATAAAAGAAAACGGTAAAACAATAAAGTGAAAGTAAATGCTGTAAAACTATAAAGACTGAAATTTAAATAAAAGAAATTTGAAAAGTTCAGTTTATATATATGACACCAGCCTCAGGTCTAAATGCTTGATACAAAAAGTCTCGCTCTGCTGGTAATCACCGCGGCTACAAGTCATACTACCATTACAGGTCAAAATCCTACTACAGGTTAAACTACTAGTACACACGTACACACTACTCACTAGGTTATACTATGTTGCCTCTATATACATTTATATCCTGAAGTCACTGTTTTAACTGTCTCTGTCTCAGAACCCAGGCGGAATACGCCTAAGCTCTTCTCTAAGTGCCTGGACCAAAGTCTGTGCCAAGCGAAATATCCGATAGAACTCTACAAAAGAAGGAGGTCCATCATGGGTCAAATCATCAAGCTCCCAAGTAGCGCTCATCAACACCGACTGCAATCGCTGTCTCATATAGTAATTTGGTTGTAGGGCCGCTAACGGTCCTCTGTCCCTCTAATCAAACAGATGCATAATCTCTCGACACTGTGCCCGCCAATACTCCACATCATCCCTTATAACTTTATACTCATGGTATGGTACCATGTACGGCTGAGCAACTTGACCTACTGACTCCTGTGAAGGAACCCTCGGAATACCTGCACCCTGCTGTGGTAAACCTAACTGTAGATCCACATTATGCTCTCCCATCCCCTCGACTGGAATCATCTGAACTATGTCCGGCTCTGGGGCATGCACTGGTATAGGAGGTAACAATGGTGGTGGTGGTAACTCCTGCTCAATACCCGGTAAAAAACTGATGCTCAACTGGTAAAGGAACCATCGGCTCGAAGAACTCAAAAGGATCAAACATCTCTACGGGGTCATGAACTATCCCCTGAACTGGTGGTACCGGCTCCTGTGGCAATGGTGGTGGAGATGGTAGAGTAGGAAACATATACTCGGATACTGGAGGTATAACTGGTGCTGCTGGCCCGGTGACTGTCCTCTCGGAAGACGCAGAATAACCAGAAGATGCCATATGATAATATACCAAAGAAAAGAAAAGTCACTAAACAATCCTAAGATTTATACTTCCTAATCTAATTTGACCAAAATCCTAATACTGATTTCCCTATTTACTATTCCTATCCTATGTGATCTCCCTATCTTATCTTAATCCTAATGTTCTTGTTTTCAGGGACCAAACCTACAGCTCTGATGCCAAATTGTAACGCCCTCCAAACCCGGGGTATAAGTCTGGGGGTTACGAGCTAATCACCAAACCTGTACAAGTTTATTAATAAATAATAAAGAAATGAAACTAAACCCCTTTAACACTAGCCAGGACCTTTTTAGGTTAAAGTATGAAAACAAGAACCACTAACTACTTTTATTACAAACCAACATTCAAAATCTCACAAACTCTCCTTGTTATAAACCATTGTCTAATTCATTTTAAACTAAGTTCAGCTTTTATTCAAACACACACACTATCTATCAACACTCCACCTGCTCGGGCAACTCAAAGCTTTCTTCCTGGATTGGGATCAACACCTTGGGTATGAGAGGATCCCGAGGCTTGACCCCCTTCTTTACCACTCGTGTCCTGATGGGTTTCATATTCCTTCTTAACTGAAAACAATAAGGTGAATAACAACAAAAGGGGTGAGCCAGAAATTTGCTCAACAAGTCTACAAAATATAAAAAGTGTTAAAGCAATATAAATGAATCCGTAACCCAGGTATATCTGCAAAGATATAACCTCACGAGAATAGAAACAAGGCCATTATTGACGAGTACAAACGAACTAAACTGGACTCAAGTTCGCAGCTATACCCTACTGATCAGCCAGGATACAGTGCAGATCTATATCTCACTATATAGATCTCGTCGGGCACCCAGGCACTACGGCCCATCTCAAGGATCCGGTTATGTCCCGGTCCTTAGGATTAAGTAAACTTAATCCCAAAAGTAATATTATCCGGTCCCTGGAATAGCAACCGGAATAATCGGTATGTTTTGATATATATATTAATCACCAGAATATATCAATAATGGTGAGTAACAATTGGAATACGAATAATGAATTCAAATGAGAAGAATAAATCAAGAAGTGAAATGAAATATGAACAAGAGAATTAAAAGAGTGCAATTGTAATAAGAATCTGAAGAGAATATCACTATTCTGGAAAATAGAATAGAGGAGAAACTTGCCTTATGCGCGACTTACTGCAATTAACTCACTTTCGTCTATCACCTACTCGACCTGCCTTGCTGGCTTAGCTTCTGTTAGCAAAATAGACTAGTTAAGTCATTTTGTACTTTAGTTGCATCTTAAATTGACTTCATTTCGTTCCTATTATCTACCCATACGCTTATGACCGACTCGTATATTACATATAAGCAAGTAAGACTCGATTAACCACATAATACACATAAGCACATAATCATTTTTATAGTTAAAATAATTTTTAGAATCAAAATCGACTCGCTGATTGCTCCGTTGATCATCTTCTGCTTTATTTCCCTTTTTCCGGAATTTTTCGGACTCGTCTCGGCACACATTTCGACTGATAATCAAGCAATTAATAAATTCAACTAGTTTCTAGAATAAATTAGGTCTTTATATTATTTTTAATGAAAAGAATTCATTTTTCTGAGTAAAATGGCTTTCGTTTCGCTTAAATCGGACCAACGGTTGAATTATTATCAATTAAACACTGATAATTCAATTTATTATTCGATATAATTAATTATTACTAATTTTTAAATCCTAAAATAATTATTTAAGAAAATCAAAGTCAAAAATAATTTTTTTATAATATTTGGAGTTAAAATGAATAAGTTATGATTTATTGAAAGTTATTTGATTAATTATCGGAATAATTAATCACTTTTAATGATTTAATAAATAAATAACTAATAAATAATTAATAAATAAATTATTTAATAAGTTAAAATAATTAATCCTTAATTATTAGGATTAATCACAATTTATTACAAATATTTACAACTTATCGTTCAATTACTCGTATAATTACGAGTTATTTGTTTTATTCTCCCTAATTATCGAATCTTTAATCATAGTATTCGATTAATTTTAATACTTAATTATTAAATAATTACTTTATTACTAAATAAAAAATAAATAAATAAGTCATTAAATACTTAATTGAATCACTAAATTCGAATTTATAAATTAAGAAAATAATTTAGGAATTATTTATAATATTTTTCAGAATTTAAAACTGATTTTTAATTGATTTTCATAATTAATAAAACTCATTTTATTTTATAAAAATATAATTAAGTAATTAAAAATCCAGAAACATTTGTCAGAAACCAACCATCTCACAAAACAGATCAAAACCGGGTCAACCACACGGGTCAACCGGGTCACCATCCGGGTCATGAAGAACATGACCGGATTTTTCCAGAATTCGGCGACTTCACCGGATTCCGGTGAATCAATTACAGCCCCAAATCAACACCGTTTGATACGGTTCTTGGGTGCTTTTCATTGCAAATCAACACAACAATCTAATCATAAGCAAAACATCCCGGAATCATCCCTGTAACAACTTCTCCGACCAAAATTGATCAAACACCGACTTTAACTCCGGCCAAAAACCCATCTTCTGATTCTGTAAACAAAACTTAACGTTCTATAGTGCAAATTAAAGCTAAGAACATATACAATCAAAGCCCTAACCTTTCAAGAACCAAAGATTCCCAGAAATCATCGAGTTATACTTTGAAAATTCGGTATAAACCCTAATAATCGAACTTTGCTATTTAGGTATCGTTTGATCAATTAAACACCATGAATCAATTGTAAATCACATAACCAAGCTATATCAATCATCAAAACATCAAAATAACTCTGAAATTAAAAAGCCCTAATTCGAACATAAACCCTAGAAATCAAAAATCAAAAACTACGAATTAAATCTTGAAATTGATGTTAAAAATGGAAAGAACATATCGAAACCTTCGATTTGGGTACTTGAATCGCTTGTTTTGGTGCTGTAATCTGCTCAAAATCACGGCTTGAATTCTCGACCCGACCCTGTTCTTCCCGACCCGAATTACAGAGAATTTTTGTATTTTTCTGAATTTAACTGATTTATTAATTATAATTAATTAATAATCAGGCTATTTATAGTAGTAAAATAATACTCCTAATCAAAATTAAGGCCCTAATTCTACATTTTTTTAAAATTAATAGGCCCCTAATTTTATAATTTTTGAGTATTAAAATTTAATTTATAAATATTTTATATATACAATATATATGCCAAAATTTCCCAAAAATTGTGAATAATGTAAAAATACAAAGAAATGGTATAAATAAAAGTCCTATAATTTTATAAAAATAAAAATGTGATTTTTGTGGGGTTTAACACCCAATGGGGCCCGAAAAAGTTATTTTTCGTAAAACGAGAAAATTTACAAAATATCTAGATGTTCAGAATAATGCGATTGTAAAAGCCGTTTGATGAAAAATAAGGCCCATTATTTTATTTGAAATACCGGCTTTAAAATCGTGGTTTGGGTCATAAAACGTTTGAAATGAAAGCAATGAATGCAAAATAAAACATCTGAAAAATACCTTAAAAATACAGAAATGACACGGAATGCACGTAACACGTAACAGTTAAGGTTTAATAGATAATCACACATAATTGACATATTAATATACATAATTTTATTATAAACATGATATAATACAACGTAAATTTCCCAGTCGTTACAGATTTGGTATGCATGAACTCTTCCTTATCTTCATAAAAATCCATCTTCCTCTTTGGTCTGCATTTAAATCTTGGTTTCTTTGCCTGCTTTGGTTCTTCTTGGTTTTCTTCAATCAGAGTCTCAGCTGTCACAGTAGGCATTACAGATTCTGTGGTTGCAGGCTTCTTAGCTTGGTTTTTGGCATCTAAGACAGCTTGCCTTTGTTGTTGTTTTAGCCTCACTTTTTCTTCTTTCTTAGCTTCTGCAAACTGTGAGTGTCCATCCTGTTAGTGTTTGTTCCTAGTGACAACACTCTGATATTTTAGTTTTATATATTTGGATTATTAATATTTATGTTCTATCGATTATTCTATTTACAATTTATTAATTCTTAATTTACTGCGATAAAAATGTTAGATTAATAAATTTCCTTGGAATATGATATGAATTCTATACCGCTAAGTACATGACTTAGAAATGAGATTATGAGAATAGTATCAATATTCCTAAAGGTCCCTATTCAAGTATTATTATTAAGGGACAATAATAATGCACGAAGACTGGTGTGTTTGTTGAATGATGATTACATCTCATTGACATAGGTATAGTGATACTGAAGTCAAATACACAGAAAGATGTATATGTACATGGTGCTGGACATACCCGATGTGAGATTCTATATGTCTGTTGTCTCATAAGTAATTCTCACAGTGATAATGATGTAATGGTCCTTAGACCTGAAGTCATTATATTTATGTTATTCCCTAAGCATACCTAACTCACTTACCAACCTTGAAAAGGTGGATTCATCCAGTGGCTTGGTAAAGATATCTGCAAGCTGCTTTTCACTTAGAACAAAATGAAGTTCCACATTACCATTCATTACATGTTCCCTAATGAAGTGGTACTTGATGTCTATGTGCTTTGTTCTTGAATGTTGTACTGGATTTTCAGTAATGGCAATTGCACTTGTGTTATCATAAAAAATAGGAATTCTTTCCACTTGCAGACCATAGTCTAGCAATTGGTTTTTCATCCATAAAATCTGTGCACAGCAACTGCCAGCAGCAATATATCCAGCTTCTGCTATAGAATTAGAAACTGAATTTTTCTTTTTATTCAACCAGGATATTAGCTTGTTTCCTAGAAATTGACAGGTTCCTGTTGTACTTTTTCTATCAATTCTACAACCTGTATAATCTACATCTGAATAACCAGTTAGATCAAAACCAGAATATCTAGGGTACCAAATACCAAGTTTTGCTGTACCCTTGAGATATCTGAAAATTCTCTTAATAGCTATTAAGTGAGATTCTCTAGGATCGGTTTGAAATCTAGCACAGAGACAAGTAGCAAACATGATATCTATCCTATTAGCTGTTAAGTACAGAAGTGATCCAACCATGCCTCTATAACTTGAAATATCCACAGACTTTTCAGTACTGTTTAATTCAAGTTTAGTTGCAGTGGTCATGGGAGTTTTTGCAGATGTGTAATTCATTAGTTCAAACTTCTTTAAAAGATCATAAATGTATTTGGTTTGACTAATGAATATTCCATCACTAACTTGCTTAACTTGTAATCCAATAAAGTAAGTTAGTTCTTGTAACGTTTGGGAAATTACGTCTGTATTATAACATATTTATAATAAATTATGTGTGTCAATGTGTCATTTATATGGAATTATCTGTCAAACCTTAATTGCTATTTGTTACGTGCATTCTGTGTCGTTCCAGTATTTTTAAGGTATTTTTCAGATATTTTATTTTGCATTCATAGTTTTCATTTCAAACATTTTACAACCCGAACTATGTTTTTAAAGTAGGTATTTCAAATAAAATAATGAGCCTTATTTTTCATCAAACCGTTTTTACCATCGCATTATTCTGAACATCTAGGCATTTTATAAATTTTCTCGTTTGGCGAAAAATGACTTTTCGGGCCCCATTAGGTGGTAAAAACCCCACAAAAAATCACATTTTTATTTTTATAAAATTATAGGACTTTTATTTATACCATTTCTTTGTATTTTTGCATTATTCACAATTTTTGGAAAATTTTGGCATATATATTGTATATATAAAATATTTATAATTAAATTTTAATATTAAAAAATTATAAAATTAGGGGCTCATTAATTTTAAAAGGTGTAGAATTAGGGCCTTGATTTTAATTAGGAGTATTAATTTTGCTACTATAAATACCCTAATTTTTATTTAATTAACCATAATTAATAATTAAAAATCAGAAATTCTTTGAAACCGGGTCGGGATTACCAGAATTGGGTCGAGAATCAAACTGTGATTTCCAGCTGATTTCTGCATCAAATCGTGTCGTTCGAGTACTCAAATCGAAGGTTTTGATCTGTTCTTTCTGTTTCTTGCATCAATTTCATGTTTTAATGCCTTGTTTTTTATTTTTGATTCTAGGGTTATTATGATGTTTTGACAATTGATATGGCTTTGTTAGATAATTTACAGTCGATTAATGGTATTTAATTGAACAAACGATGTTTGTATAGTGATTCACGATTATTAGGGTTTATACTGAATATTCAAATTACAACTCGATGATTTCTGTGAATATTTGGTTCCTGATATGTTAGGGCTTTGATTGTATGTGTTCTTAGCTTTGATTTGCACTATAAATCATCAAGTTTCATGTATAGAATCAAAAGATAGGATTTTGGCCGAAAAGTTGAGTCAGTTTGATCGGAGGTTGTTATTCAGGGATGGTTTGGATCGTTTTTCAGTTGAATGAAGTTGGGGAAGTAATTTGGAATGATTTGGGATCAAAAACGGTTCCAAACGGTGCTCATTTGGCCAGGAACAGAGGTCGCCGGAGTGTGGTAAAACCACCGGAATCTGAGAATTTTCCGGTGAGTTCATCCCCGACCCGGGATGTTCTTGGTGACCCGGTTGCAACCCGATTTGCAACCCGAGTTTGATCTGTTTTTGTTAGCATTTGTTGTCTGACAAATGTTTCGGCAAATTATTTTTATTTTTATTTTTATTTTAATTATAAAATCAGTTTTATTTATTTTATAAATTGATTAATTAATTATTTAATTAATTGATTTATATTATAAATAATTCTGAAATATTTTCTAAAAATCAGATTTAATTATTTTCTCAATTATTTATTAATTATTTAGTATTTATTATTTATTTAAAAATGATTAATTATTTTGATAATTAATCAAATAATTTTCAATAAATCATAAAAAATTCATTTTAATTCCAAAAATTATAGAAAAATCATTTTTAATTCTGATTTTTCTTAAATAATTATTTAAAAATTATTTTAGGATTAAAAATTTGTAATAATTATTTATATCGAATAATAAATTGAATTATCAGTGTTCAATCGATACTAAATAGACCGTTAGTCCTATTCGAGCGAAACAAAAGCTCTTTGACTCAGAAAAATGAATTCTTTTCATTAAAAATTATATTAGAGCCTAATTTCTTCTAGAAATTAGTTGACTTTGTTACTTGTTTGGTTATCAGTCGAATAACGTGCTGAGACGAGTCCGAAAAATTCCAAAAAATAGGAAACGAGTCGAATAATGATCAGTTGAGCGATCAGCGAGTCGATTTTGATTCTAAAAATTATTTTTAATCATAAAAATAATTAAGTGCTTATGTGCTTATGTGTATTATGTGGTTAATTGAGTCTTACTTGTTAATATATAATATACGAGTCAGTCATAAGTGCATGGGTAGACAATAGGAACGATGTGAATTTGATTCAAGACGCAATTGAAGTACGAAATGACTAAATCAGTCTATTTCTCTAACAGAAGCTAAGCGAGCAAGGCAGGTTGAGTTGGTAATAGATGAAGGTGACATAATTGTAGTGAGTCACGCAGAAGGCAATTTTTTCCCCTATTCTAATTTCAGAATAGTGATATTTCTTCAGATGCTTATCACGCTTGCACATTTTTTTTATTCTTGTTCATAAACACTGATACACACTTGCTATTCTTTTGTTCATATTTTATTTTGATTCTTGATTTCTCCGTTTCCTTGGATTCTTGATTCATATTCCATTTGTTACACACTTATATTGATATATTCTGGTGATTAGAATATATCAAAGCATACCGATTATGAAACCCATCAGGAATCGAGTGGTAAAGAAGCGGGTCAAGCCTCGGGATCCTCTCATACCCAAGGTGTTGATCCCAATCCAGGAAGAAAGCTTTGAGTTGCCCGAACAGGTGGAGTGTAGATAGTTAGTGTGTGTGTTTGAATAAAAGATGAAATTAATTTAAAACTGGTTAGACAATGGTTTGTAATAAAGAGAGTTAGTAAGATTTTGAGTTTGGTTTGTAATAAAGTAGTTAGTGGTTCTTGTTTTCATACTTCAACCTAAAAAGAACATGGTTAGCGTTAAAGGGGTTTAGATTCATTTCTTTATTATTTGTTAATCAGTTTTTACAGGTTTGGTGATTAGCTAGTAACCCCAAGACTTATACCCCGGGTCTGGAGGGCGTTACAGGTTTGGCATCAGAGCTGTAGGTTTGGTCCCTGAAAACAAGAACATTAGGGTTAAGATAAGATAGGGAGATCATATAGGATAGGAGTAGTCAAATAGGAAGAGTGGTGTTAGGATTTAGATCAGATTAGAATAGGAAAGTATAAGTTTTAGGATTGTTTAGTGACTTTTCTTCTTTCTTTGGTATATTATCAGATGGCGTCGTCAGGTTATTCGGCTTCTTCTGAGAGGACAGTCACCGGGCCAGTAGCATCAGTTGTGCCTCCAGTATCTGAGTTCATGTTTCCTCCTCTTCCACCTCCACCACCATTGCCACAGGAGCTAGTACCTCCAGTACAGGGGATAGTCCATGACCCTATAGAGATGTTTGATCCATTTGAGTTCTTTGAGCTGATGATCCCACTACCGGTAGAGCATCAGTTTATACCGGGGATTGAGTCGGAGCTTCCACCACCCCCAGTGTTGCCTCCTATAACAGTGCATGCCCCAGAGCCAGACATATTTCAGATGATTCTAGTCGAGGGGATAGGAGAGCATGATGTGGATTTACAGTTAGGGTTACCACAGCAGGGTGCAGATATACCGAGGGTTCTGTCGCAGGAGTCAGTGGGTCAGGTTGCACAGCCGTATATGGTACCATACCATGAGTACAGGGTTATGAGAGATGATGAGGAGTATTGGAGAGCACAGTGCAGGGAGATTATGCATTTATTTGACCAAAGAGACCGAGGACAGTTAGCTGCCCTACAACTAGATTACTTTATGAGGCAGAGGTTACAGTCGGTGTTGATGAGTGCTACTTGGGAGCTGGATGATTTCACTCATGAGGGACCGCCTTCTTTTGCGGAGTTTTACAGGATATTCCGTTTGGCGCAGACTTTGGTTCAGGCACTCAGGGTGGAGCTGAGGCGTATTCCGCCAGGGTTTTGAGATACTGACTTCAGAGGACAGATGTATATAGATGCAGCATAGTATATGATAGGGAATAAATAAATCCTGATTACGTAGTTAATATTGTATTAATTACACATGATTTGGGCTGCAAGGCCCAATAAGAAGATGTATGATATTCAGACCAAAAAGGTTAACACATTGATCAGGCCTGATGGACCAGATCAGGCCTGATGGAACAAAGAAGGCCCAAAACCCTGAATATTAATTAATTTCATAATTAATTAATAAGGGAGAAAAACAGCTATTAAGATAAGTCTTAGTGGGGATATAAATCCTTGTAGATTGGCCTCCAAGGAACCTCATGGGATAAGGAATCAGCCTCCTACTTCCCAGGACTCCCAAGTCCATTCTAATTCAGAGACTTGATCACCAAGTCTCCTATACCAAGTCCAATTCAAGGACTCCCAACATCTATATAAGGGGCCTCACCCCATAAATAAGAACTACATTTTTTGACTTGATCTTTGGCAATCAGCAAGGTACGTAGGCATCTTGTTAAGGAAGATTGAGTCACGAAACACAAGAGCAGTCAAATCGAGCCTCGAAGCTCACGTTCCTTAGTAATAAATACAGCAGTTATATACCACAAGTTTTGAATCCATAACAGTATGACATAGTGAGTAGTGTGTATATGTGTAGTAGTAGTAGTTTGACTGGTAGCAGTTAGTTTGACTTGTAGCCGCGGTAATAACCAGCAGAGCGAGACTTTTTGTACCAAGCATTTACACCTTAGGCTGGTGTCATACATATAAAATGAAAATTTTCAAATTTCTTTTATTTAAATTTCAGTCTTTACAGTTTTACAACATTTACCTTTACTTTATCATTTTACAGTTTTTCGTATTTTAAATTCTGTCGGAAAAAAAAAGAGAAGAACAAACATTTCATTTAACTATTTATATTTCCTGTTTTTGTATTAAGCAAACTGTTTTCTTTCTTCGAACCATTATTTAAATTTTTGTTAATACAAGATAAATGGTTTTCTTACCTACTGTCAATTATTTATTAAGCGGTTAAAGAGACATCGCCTGTTTTATTGTCAGTAAATGGCACCAAAGAGAAAGACTAGGACTGAGACTTCCAACAGCAATTCTGAAGAACAGACTAATGATACCATGAACCAAATGTTCCATCTGATGCAACAACAGATGGTAATGATGCAACAACAGATGCAACAACAGCAGCAGCAGATTCAACAACAAATGTTACAACAGCCACCTCGTCTTGAGCCCCAAATACCACTATCTATACCTGTTATTACTTTGAAGCAGTTTCAGTCGGTTAAACCTCCAGAATTTGAGGGGTCTACTGATCCTATTAAGTCTACCACTTGGTTCAAAGAAATAGAGAAAGCATTTGCGCTAGTGAAGGTAGGTGAAGACCAGAAGGCTGACTTTGCTAGTTACTTGTTGAAAGGAGAAGCAAATTATTGGTGGGAATCTAAAAAGGCTTTAGAGGGTGAAGATGTTATTGCATGGGATAGGTTTAAAGAGTTGTTCGTAGAGAAACATTTTCCTTGCTATGTAAAAAATCAAATGCAGATTAAGTTTTTGGAACTGAAGGAGGGAAGTATGTCCGTGACAGAGTATGAAGCCAAATTTACTGAGTTGGCTAGGTTTGTTCCAGAACAGGTTGATACTGAAGAAAAATTAGTTCAAAGGCTTCAAGAAGGATTACGACCATGGATCCGTAGACAAGTGGCAGTTTTTGAGTTAACAATGTATACTACAGTAGTCCAGAAAGCCTTGATTGTTGAAGGGGAAAGCGAAAGATCTCAAAAGGATAGAGGACAGGGAAGTTTCCAAGACCGCTCCAGTAGGAAGTCGGGATTTCAAGCCCGGACAAATTTGAATTTTAAAAGGATAGGACCAGGTACCCAGAAGCCCCCAGCCAGCAGGGAATTGTTAGAGTCCCAGTGCCGTACTGCAAGACATGTAATCGAAAACATACCGGCGTATGTATTAAAACGGATGTGATGTGTTACAGATGTAAGCAAAAAGGGCATTATTCTAACGAATGTCCAATGGGAAAAATAGCGGAAATTACTTGCTTCCAGTATGGAAAGAAAGGGCATATCGTTAGAAATTACAAAGGACTAGTCATGGCTGCTAGTATTCTGAGAGTGTATGCAAAGGACCAGTCATGGCAGCTAGTCTTCCTTAGTAATAAATACAGCAGTTATATACCTCAAGTTTTTAATCCATAACATTTGGCGCCGTCTGTGGGAAGCACAACAATAACCATGGCAAGAACACGGAGAACAATTAGAGCTCTTGAGGAAGGAATACCATCGTGGACAACCCAAGTGATTTCGTCAACCGTGGAGGTACCTCCTCATTCAACTTATGCAGCCACCCAAGGAGAAGCCCAGATAGGGGTAACTGAACCTCAGCCATAAGGGACGATTCCCTCAGCCATTCAAGGTACGAATCCCCAAGTTCAACAACTACATGCACATGTGAATTCTCGACCCATTGGGTACGAATATTCAACTTTTGTGACTACTAACCCCCTTATAGGATTCCCCTTTACCCCGAGGTTGGAGGAAGTGGACATGCTGGACGGAGTGAAGCACGAGGGCGATCACCCCTTACATACGAGGTTTGGCTCATATCCCTGAGGATCATGAATTTTCTGGTCCTTACACTGAGAGAGACTCCGAATCTTCGGATGATGAAGTAGACCCAAGAAGGAGACGTGCTGGCAAAGAGCCGATGGCTGATGGTAGCCAACATCCTAGAAGCACCCAAGGGATGAATCCCCAAGAAGTGCAGGAAAGGATCAGGGCTCACGAGGCTGAGATTCAAAGGTTGAGGCGCGACTTGGAGGCGCACCAGACCACCAGACCCCCACTACCCCCTAGGGGAGAAATCCTCCTCCTATCATAGACCTGGATGGTCCAATACAGAGAAGGGCTGTTGTCCCAAGGGCTGATCCAAGCAATCTTCTTCCCCTTGGAGATCCTGATGATCCTACTCCGCCCTTCACTGAAGAAATAATGAATTCCCATATCTCAAGGAAGTTCAAGATACCAACTATCAAAGCTTATGATGGCACGGGAGATCCCGCTAATCATGTTAGGACATTCTCTAATGCACTGCTGTTGCAGCCCGTGAATGATGCTATTAATTGTCGAGCCTTTCCTCAAACCCTGTCGGGTATGGCTCAAAGGTGGTATAGTCGTTTGCCCCCAAACTCTATTGGATCGTTCAGATAATTAAGTCAGGCTTTTATTAAGCAGTTCATCAGCAGGAGAGTGCATGAGAAAAGTTCAGCATCTCTTATGAGCATTGTGCAGGGAACAAAGGAATCCTTGAGAGACTACCTGAATCATTTCACAATGGAGGCTTTAAAATTCTCGGACCTTGATGATAAGGTAGCCATGATAGCATTGTAACAAAGAACAAGGGATGAATTCTTCAAGATTTCCTTGGCTAAGCGCCCCCTGAAAGCATGTTGCAGCTCCATGATAGGGCCGGGAAGTACATCAAGGTGGAAGAGAGCATGAGGAAGACCGTAGTAAGTAGTGAGCCCACTGAAGGCAAGAAGCGGAAAACTGACCTAGAATATATCGCTAAGGACAAGTATTCTAGAATCGAGCAAAACCCTGATTCAACCCCCAAGAAGGGAGGACGTGGGCAAAAGTTCACTGAATACGCCAAGCTGAATGCTCCTAGAAGCCAGATCTTGATGGAAATCGAGAAAGATCGAGCTATTCGTTGGCCTAAGCCCTTGAAGGCTGATCCTGCCAAGCTAGATAAGAGCAAGTATTGTATATTTCACAAGGATGTTGGTCATGAAACCGATGAGTGTAGGCAACTGAAAGATGAAATTGAGTTCCTTATTAGAAAATGGAGGTTGAACAAGTACACTAGAGTTGGAGGGGATAGGAATAACAATGGAAGAAAGAACTTTGAAGATCGTAGGAGGGACCATGACGATCAGGGGAGGAACCCTCAGCCTAGGGGACCGGTGATAAATACAATCTTCGGAGGACCACGACCCCGAGGGCCTGTGGTAAACACAATTTTTGGAGGACCAACTGCTGCTGGGTTATCCAAGAACTTCAGGAAAGCGTACGCCCGAGAAGTTATGCATATTGTTAAGGAAGCCCCGAAGAGGGCCAGGACAGGAGTAACAATGTCTTTTGATGATTCTGATCTGGAGGGTGTGAAATTTTCCCATGACGACCCGTTGGTTATAACCCCGATAATAGGGAATAACCCAATGAGAAGGGTCCTTATGGATAATGGTGCTTCAGTGGATATCTTGCTCCATGACACCTTTTTGAGGATGGGATATAATGACTCCTAATTGACCCCAACCGATATGCCAATATATGGATTTGTGGGAGTGGAGTGCCCCGTAGAAGGGATAATCAAGTTGCCAACAACCATAGGACAGGAACAAAGGCAAGCAACTTAGATGTTAGACTTTGTGGTGGTTAAGGCTAGTTCGACTTACAACGCTATCATGGGAAGAACAGGGATACACGCCTTCAAGGCAGTCCCTTCTTCCTACCATGAAGTTATGAAGTTTCCCACCCAGGATGGGATCGGAGAAGAGAGAGGAGATCAAAAAATGGCTAGAAGTTGTTATGTGGCCTCTTTGAGGGCAAATGGAGTTGGGGGGGCAGGTTCTTCCTATTGAAGATCTGGATATCCAAGAGAATGATGAGAAAAGAGGAAAGCCAGTAGAAGACTTGGTTTCAGTGCCTTTAGCCCCCGAAGATCCTGAGAAGGTGACCTTTATTGGAGCCACGCTCGAGGAGCCCCTTAGAGGGAAGTTCGTGAAATTTTTGTAAGAAAATAGTGACGTATTTGCATGGTCAGCGGCTGATATGTCTGGCATAGACCCAGAACTGATTACTCACAAGATGAATGTGGACCTAAATCGGAAGACAGTGAAACAAAAGAAAAGAAGTTTTGCTCCAGAAAGGCAAGAAGCTATAAAACAGGAAGTGGAGAAGCTCTTAGAGGCTGGTTTCATTGAGGAGATTCAATTTCCGGAGTGGTTAGCAAACCCTGTAATGGTGAAGAAGGCCAATGGAAAATAGAGGATGTGTGTGGACTTCATTGATCTAAATGATGCATGTCCTAAGGACTGCTTCCCGTTACCAAGGATCGATACTTTGATAGATGCCACTGCTGGGCCTGAGATGCTGAGCTTCATGGATGGATTTAGTGGATACAATCAGATCAAGTTGCATAAGAACGACATTCCAAAGGTATCATTCATCACAGACTTTGGTGTTTATTGTTATCTTGTTACGACATTTGGTCTCAAGAATGCAGGAGCCACCTATCAAAGGTTGGTAAATAAAATTTTTAAGGATCTTATTGGCAAGACTATGGAAGTCTATGTTGATGACATGTTAGTCAAGAGTCTAGTAAAGACTGATCATATAACCCATTTGAGGGAAGCTTTCGAGGTCCTGAGGTACCACAAGATGATGTTAAATCCTACGAAGTGTGCTTTCGGAGTAGGATCTGGAAAATTTTAGGGATTGATGGTCTCCAAGAGAGGGATCGAGGCCAACCCCGATAAAATAAAGGCAATCCTAGACATGGAGCCACCAAAAACTGTCAAAGATGTTCACAAGCTCACAGGAAGGGTTGCTGCGCTGGGACGATTCATCTCCAAGTCAGGAGACAAATGCTTGTCGTTCTTCAAGTCCTTAAAGAAGGTCAAAGATTTTAAATGGAGTGAGGAAAGCCAAAAGGCATTCGAGGAATTAAAGAAATATATGGCCCAGGCCCCATTGTTATCCAAGCCAGCTTTGAATGAAGTCTTATACTTGTACTTGGCCATTTCAGAGAGTGCCTTGAGCGCTGTATTGGTTAAGGAGGAACTGAAAATCCAGAAACCCGTATATTATGTCAGCAAAATTATACATGGAGCCGAGTTGAATTATTTAACTATTGAGAAGTTTGCTTTAGCTTTGGTGATGGCTTCAAGAAAGTTACGTCCTTACTTTCAGGCTCATCAAATTGAGGTGCTAACAAATCAGCCCCTGAGAAATAACATTCATAGTCTCAAGGCTAGTGGGAGGTTGATCAAGTGGGCAATAGAGCTGGGAGAATTTGACATCAAGTATAAGCCACGAATGACAATAAAAGCCCAGGCATTGGCTGACTTCGTGGTGGAATGTACCATACCCAACCAAGAAGTCGGGGGCAAGGAAGATACCATACCTCAAGACAAGGAAGTTGATAAGGGGGATAAAGAAAAGGATGATAACGAAGTTGATAAGGGGGACAAAGAAAAGGATGATAAGGAGAAAGAATATTGGGTTCTCTATTTTGATGGAGCATCAAAAATAAATTCAAGTGGAGCAGGTTTGGTTTTACAAAGCCCTGATGGGTTCTTGATTGAGTATGCCATGAAGTTAGACTTCCCGACCACGAACAATGAGGCCGAATATGAAGCTCTCATAGCTGGCCTCGACCTAGCAGGGACACTGAGAGTCAAGAACTTGAAGGTCTGTGGAGACTCGAAGTTGGTTATATCCCAGGTAAAGGGAGAGTTTGAGGCAAGGGATGATACGATGGCTAAATATGTCCGCCTAGTAAGGGCTGTGATGACCCAATTCGATGACTGTCATGTTGAGCACGTCCCAAGGGAGAAAAATGCTAAGGCAGATGCATTATCAAAGTTTGCTTCATCTGAGATAGAGGAAAGCTCAGGAAGTGTATACTTCCACGTTCTGAAGACACAGAGTATTGATGTTAAGCTTGTATCTCCTGTAGGATTGGGGACCTCATGGATAGATCCCATTAAAACTCATATTCAAACCGGATGGTTGCCAAACGATGCTATTGAAGCAAGGAAGTTGGCTGTTCGAGCACTAAGATATTCCTTTATAGATGGGATTTTGTATAAAAGATCTTTTATGGTTCCTTACTTAAGGTGTCTCAGGCCCGATGAGGCATGTTTGGCTCTTGAAGAAGTACATGAAGGTATTTATGGGTAACACTTGAGGGGCAGAGCATTAGCTCATAAGATAACCCGTTTAGGCTTCTATTGGCCAGAGATGATGGCTGATGCCAAAGAATATGTGAAGAAGTGTGACCACTGTCAGAAGCATGCACCTGTCGTTAGACAACCCCCTGAGATGCTGACCTCCATCAACTCACCTATCCCATTTGCTATGTGGGGAATGGATATACTTGGGTCTTTCCCCATGGCCATGACACAAAAGAAGTTTTTGATTGTAGCCATCGATTATTTTACTAAGTGGATTAAAGCCAAACCCTTGGCCGAAATCACAACTAAGCAGGTTGCACAATTCCTTTGGGAAAATATCATGTGCCGATATGGAATTCCCCGCATCTTAGTCACTGACAATGGGACAGAATTCAATAATGAAGAATTCAAGAAGTATTGTGAGGAGAATGAAATTGAATTATGATTCACCTCTGTGGCTCATCCGCAAGCCAATGGGCAAGCAGAAGTGGCAAATCGGATAATCCTGGATGGACTAAAGAAGAGGATCGAGAAATCAAGGAATAATTGGGTGGATGAGATACTCCCAATACTATGGGCCTATAGGACTACCTGTAGAGTCACGACTGGAGCAACTCCCTTCATGTTAGCATATGGGGCAGAAACAGTTGTTCCCGCGGAGATATCACATTCCTCTCCCAGGATTCAAGCTATCAATGCTGAGGAGAATGAGGAAGGGAAAAGATTAGCCCTGGATCTAATTGATGAAGTGCGAGATAAGGCACATGCGAAGATAGTGGAATATCAAAAAAAGACTTCGTTCTAATACAACCTAAGGGTTAAAGAAAGATTCTTCAAACAAGGTGACTTAGTCTTGAGGAAGGTGGAAGCTTCTGGTGTAGGGCAGAAAGGGAAGTTTTCCCCAAATTGGGAAGGGCCATACAAGGTCAAGAATGTTCAAGGTAGATGAACCTACAAGCTGGAGACTATTGATGGTTTTGAAGTCCTGAGAACTTGGCATGCACAAAACCTGAAGGTTTACTATATGTGAAGCAATTGAACATGATTCTCACTTGTTAAGGTGACAATTAGGTTGAAAAGTACCTTGAAGCTTTACTTGCCTAGGATTTGCATGTTTTAGCTTTATTTTGAGGTTTATTAAGACTTGTGTAAGGGATGAATCCCAATAATTTATGAAGTCCAGAAATTTTTTGAAATATGTTTGAATCTCTATAGCAAGACAAGTAAACTAAGTGCATGAAAAGCAAGCATAAAATCAGATAAATAGAAATGGATCAAGTAAATATTACAAAGTTTCATAAATAAAGTCTCAAAAATAAGATAAAATAAGCCACGCAGGGCTGGAAAAGCTCTAAGGAGCTGAGGTGCCCTCGGCATCCATATCGTCATCCCCTCCGCTCTCGCTAGAAGTCTCTGTCGTCTCGGAGGAGGAGGAAGAGCTATCATCCGTAACAGGCCTAGAAGAAGACTCAGGAGGAGGAAGAAGCGAGTCCTGAGGTATATGATCCAAGATAACTACTCGGGTACGAAACCTCTGCAGCAAAGTCTCGTCATCAGGACAAACATAGTCCGTCGGGTTAATATCACGGCAGGCCTCATTCACAGACCCAAGGGCCGTGTCCCAACCAGTCCTAAAAATCCCAGGAAAGACTGAGTCATCCCTTATCCTCATGGACTGGGTAAACTCCTCCGAGTCCAGATAGTTATCTATCGCCTTATCTTTCTCGGCCCGAAGCACCACCAGCTCGGCGTTAGACTCTCCGAGCTCTTCCTCCTTATGCTTGAGCTTCTTCTCTAGAGCAGCATACTTCTTCTGCTGCCTCCTGAGGGCATTGTCTGCTTTGTCAGAAGCCCTCTTCCAGGATTCGGCTTGCCTCACAGCACCTTGAAAATAGGCATTAGACTGAAATGAAACAATAGAAAAATGTGTAAGGCAAGTGAATGCTACAAATAAGAAAGATAAATCCCAAGAAATAGTCATACCGAGGCTAAAGACTGGGCTCCCATGAGCTTGATCCTCTCCAAGTCAGGAGTAGCCACCACATCCGTGAAGTCTTTGGGAGTTACGCCGTGGTAAGACCAATCCCAGGCGTGTTTCGTGGATCCAACCACGGTATCCCCTCGGCGGAATCCATAGAGAGGCTAAAAGGCGCCCGTGGCAGCAGGGACATGAGCAGTATTAGTGATAGGGGCAATATGGCCCTCAACTCCCTCAGCTGGAACCTCCACCATGGGTTCCTTGTGCTTCCGTAGAAAGCTAGGCTCCGTAGCCTTTCCTCTAGTATCTAGGCCCGCAAGACGAGCCTTCTTCATTCTAGTAGTTTCCTGAACGAGGGGCACATTATCCTCGTTGATCTCCTTGGCAGCTGCAAGACAAGATAAAAAACAAAATAAGTGGTGTCAATAATGCATGAAATGAAATAAAATTGAGAAGGGAAGAAAAATACCCTGTTGAGAAACAGAGGATAGCCCCACATGGATGAGGGAAAACTCCTCTAAGAGAGTCTAGCTAGTAGTAGTACCGTCACCCCGAGTAAGCTCATTATAAATGATAGTTTCCTCGGGGGTTAAGTGAATGATTTGAGGCTACCATCACTAACTTTCCCGAAGGAAGGTTTGAAGACTGTGCCCCAGTCGCCATTCTCCCACCTTAACCCGACAAAACTATTCCTCCAATTTTGGTTATTATCGGGAATGGAGGCACTGTTAAAGATATGCTTACACTTGGGCCTTTGTTTGACACAGACCCAACCACAGTTACCAGAAGAACTGTTGTAACATTGAAAAACTTTCCTAAAAACAAGTACAGATAGGGGAAAACCTTCCCTAAGGCAACAAACCATAAAACATAAAATGTTCATCCAAACATTTGGATAGAGCTGACATGGGTTAATTTGTAAATCAGCTAGAAGATGAGGAATGAAGGGATGAAAAGGAAACCTAAGCCCAGCATCGAGGGCATCTGTGTAGATAAAAAGAGTGTCGGGTTTCCAGTGGCAAGTACGGTCACCACCCAAAACTGGAACTAATCTAAGGGGAGGAAGAATGTTATAACGTGCATTTAATTTATCGTAATCTATGTTGTGCCAAGTGTTATAATGATTAAAAGAGTCGAGATGTGCAGTGGAGGGATATTTGTCCCCCCTAGTGTTAATCATATCGATCAAAGACATGTAGGAAGAGCGGATCTCGATATGCTTACCTCGTTTTGAAGCCGAGGCTATCTTGGCCGCTCTTTCCGAATTCTTGTCAGCCATTAGTGAAGCTTGGAAAGACCTGGAAACCTTGGAAGGGATTTGGCCGGAAATTTTCTAAAATAAGGAAGGAGGGAGAAGAGGAGAGTGTTTGGGAGTTTGAGGATTGAAATGAGAAGTGTGAAGAAACACACTCCCCCCCCCTCAACTCTTATATAAGCACCTACAAGCCTAATTGGGCCTCAAAAAGCCCATTTCAGCCCAAAAAATAGAGAATTCTGGAAATTTCCAGAAAACTTTGGAAGAATTCTAGAAAAAGAAAGTAAATCTTTTGAAAATTCTGGAAGGATCCAGAAAGAACCTCAAGAATTCTGGGAAATTATGAAAGTAAGGCCCAATTAAAGATCAAAGCCCAAAAGGGCCCAAGTTGAAACCCAATACAAGGTTTAGTAAATCTAGTCCAGGTTTGGGGCAAAGATCAGCCCAATAAGAGGTAAGCCCAGAAAAGGGCCCAATTAGTTGAAAATTAAAGGCCCAAAGGGAAAAGCCCAGATTTAAAAAAAATGGCCCCAAGTTAAAGCCCAATTTAGGGTGGACCAAAGAAGCCCAGTTAAAACAATGGGCTCAAAAACAAAAACCCAGTTGAATAAGTAGGCCCAAGAATGAGCCCAATAAAGATAAACCCAGAAAAGGGCCCGGATATTAGAATTAAAGGAGAACCCAGTGAAAAAGGGGAATGGCCCAAGATAAAGGCCCAGGAAAATGGGAATAAAAGATTGATTTTCTAACCTAATTCGACCAGAACCTCAATTTAATTCCTGGTCGAATACTTTTCCTCGAAAATGTCTTCGACTAAGGTGAAAAGAAGGGCTAATTCGGTCAAAATGCATAATGAAGGATAATTCGACCAGGATCCTGGTCGAATGGGATTCCTGGTCGAAATATGTATAAAAAAAAGAAGAAAAAAGGGAGAGAAAAAAGAAAAAATGTTTTCTGAAAATAGAATTTTATATTCTGAATATTTCCAGAAAATTAAGGAAATTCCTTAAAATATTTTCTGAAAATATAAGGAATAAATCCAGAAAATTAAAGGAAAAATCCCAGAATTAAGGAAAAAATTCCTGAAAATCAAGGAAAAATCCCAGAATTAAGGGAAAAAATCTTGGAAATCATGGAAAAATCCCAGAATTAAGGGAAAAATTCCTGAAAATCAAGGAAAAATCCCAGAGTTAAGGGAAAAATTCCTGGAAATTAAGGAAAATCCCAGAATTAAGGGAAAAATCCAGAAAATCAAGGAAAAATCCCAGAATCCAGGGAAAGTTCCTGGGAATTAAGATAATTCCTGAATAATAGGGATGAAAGTAAATTGTTGTAAATGTGTAGGTCGCTCCACACTTTACGCAAAAACGATACCCTGTAAGGGAACAAATAAACTTAACTTCTGCGAAACCTAGTCATTGTTTCCTAAAAGTTGGGGAGAAATGATAGGGAATAAATAAATCCTGATTACGTAGTTAATGTTGTATTAATTACACATGATTTGGGCTGCAAGGCCCAATAAGAAGATGTATGATATTCAGACCAAAAAGGTTAACACATTGATCAGGCCCGATGGACCAGATCAGGCCTGATGGAACAAAGAAGGCCCAAAACCCTGAATATTAATTAATTTCGTAATTAATTAATAAGGGAGAAAAACAGCTATTAATATAAGTCCTAGTGGGGATATAAATCCTTGTAGATTGGACTCCAAGGAACCTCATGGGATAAGGAATCAGCCTCCTACTTCCCAGGATTCTCAAGTCCATTTTAATTCAGAGACTTGATCACCAAGTCTCCTATACCAAGTCCAATTCAAGGACTCCCAACATCTATATAAGGGGCCTCACCCCACAAATAAGAACTAAGTTTTTTGACTTAATCCTTGGCAATTAGCAAGGTACGTAGGAATCTTGTTAAGGCAGATTGAGTCACGAAACACAAGAGCAGTCAAATCGAGCCTCGAAGCTCACGTTTCTTAGTAATAAATACAGCAGTTATATACCTCAAGTTTTTAATCCATAACAGTATGACATAGTGAGTAGTGTGTATATGTGTAGTAGTAGTTTGACTGGTAGCAGTTAGTTTGACTTGTAGCCGCGGTAATGACCAGTAGAGCGAGACTTTTTGTACCAAACATTTACACCTGAGGCTGGTGTCATATATATAAAATGAACTTTTTCAAATTTCTTTTATTTAAATTTCAGTCTTGGCAGTTTTTAAGCATTTACCTTTACTTTATCATTTTACAGTTTTTCGTATTTTTAAATTATGTCAGAAAAAAAGAGAAGAACAAATATTTCATTTAACTGTTTACATTTCCTGTTTTTGTATTAAGCAAACTATTTTCTTTCTTCGAACCATTATTTAAATTTTTGTTAATACAAGATAAATGGTTTTCTTACTTACTGTCAATTGTTTATTAAGTGGTTAAAGAGATATCACCTGTTTTATTATCAGCAAATGGCACCAAAGAGAAAGACTAGGACTGAGACTTCTAACAGCAATTCCAAAGAACAGACTAATGATACCATGAAGCAAATGTTCCATCTGATGTAACAACAGATGGTAATGATGCAACAACAGATGCAACAACAGCAGCAGCAGATTCAACAACAAATGTTACAACAGCCACCTCATCCTGAGCCCCAAATACCACCAGCTATACCTGCTATTACTTTCAAGCAGTTTCAGTCGGTTAAACCTCCAGAATTTGAGGGGTCTACTGATCCTATTAAGGCTACCACTTGGTTGAAAGAAATAGAGATAGCATTTGTGCTAGTGAAGGTAGGTGAAGACAAGAAGACTGACTTTGCTAGTTACTTGTTGAAAGAAAAAGCAAATTATTGGTGGGAATCTAAAAAGGCTTTAGAGGGTGAAGATGTTATTGTATGGGATAGGTTTAAAGAGTTGTTCGTAGAGAAACATTTTCCTCGCTATGTGAGAAATCAAATGCAGATTAAGTTTTTGGAACTGTAGCAGGGAAGTATGTCCGTGACAGAGTATGAAGCCAAATTTACTGAGTTGGCTAGGTTTGTTCCAGAACAGGTTGATACTGAAGAAAAATTAGTTCAAAGGTTTCAAGAAGGATTACGACCATGGATCCGTTAACAAGTGGCAGTTTTTGAGTTAACAACGTATACTGCAGTAGTCCAGAAAGCCATGATTATTGATGGGGAAAACGAAAGATCTCAAAAGGATAGAGGACAGGGAAGTTTCCAAGACCGCTACAGTAGGAAGCCGGGACTTCAATCCCGGACAAATTTGAATTTTAAAAAGATAGGACCAGGTACCCAGAAAACAGGTAATCGTTTCCAAGTCCCCAGCCAGCAGGGAATTGGTAGAGTCCCAGTGCCGTACTGCAAGACATGTAATCGAAAATATACCGGCGTATATATTAAAATGGATGTGATATGTTACAAATGTAAGAAAAAAGGGCATTATTCTAACAAATGTCCAATGGGAAAAATAGCGGAAATTACTTGCTTCCAGTGTGGAAAGAAAGGGCATATCGTTAGAAATTGCAAAGGACCAGTCATGGCAGCTAGTATTCCGAGAGTGTTGGCATTACCTCCTCCACGGCCGCCTAATCAACCCAGAGTAAGAACTTTCAACATGACAATGAAAGAAGCAGTGCAAAATCCGAGTGTAACCGCAGGTACGCTTTTGGTGAATTCCGTAAGTTCAAAAGTATTAATTGATTCTGGAGCTGCTCGTTCATTTATTTCTGAAGAATTTCTTGATAAGTTATATTGTGAAATCGAAGGGTTGGGCGAGACGTTAATTATAAAATTAGCGAATGACGACCAAGTGCCAGTAGATCGAGTATATCCTGCGTGCGATATAGAAATAGCTAGACATTATTTTTATGTAGACTTGATTCCTTTCAAGTTAGGAGAGTTTGACATCATTTTGGGAATGGATTGGTTAGCTTGTCATAATGCTCAGATCGATTTTGCGAATAAAAAAGTCAAATTACGAACTGCGGAAAATGCAACGGTAATATTCAAAGGTGAAAAACACCGGAAGAAATTTCTGACTGCGATGCAGACCAAACGATTGTTTCGACAGGGATGTGAGATGTATATAGCTTATGTGTTAGATACTGAGAAAGAAAGTCCCAAAATAGAAAACATTCCAGTTGTGTGTGAATTTCCGGACGTCTTTCCAAACGAGCTTCCAAGGTTACCGCCAGATCAAGAAATTGAGTTAACGATTGATCTAGCACCAGGTACAGAACCAGTTTCAAAAGCTCCATATTTAGTCGAGATTAAGGAATTATAAATGTAACTGCAGGATCTTCTAGACTGAGGCATCATAAGACCTAGTGTATCCTCGTGGGGTGCACCTGTATTGTTCGTGAAGAAAAAAGATGGCAACATGCGATTATGCATTGATTATTGAGAATTAAATAATCTCACTATCAAGAACAAGTATCCTTTACCGAGAATTGACGATTTGTTCGATCAGCTAAAAGGAGCTGCATGGTTTTCGAAGATAGATTTGCGATCGGGCTATCATCAATTGAAAATTAAAGCTGAAGATATTCCCAAGACTGCGTTTCGTACGAGAAATGGACATTACAAGTTTCTTGTAATGACATTCGGTTTGACAAACGCGCCAGCAACATTCATGGATCTGATGAACATAGTATTCAAGAAATATTTGGATAAATTTATGATTGTATTTATTGATGACATCTTTATTTACTCAAAGACGGAAGAAGAGCATGCTGAGCACTTGAAGATAGCTTTGGAAATTCTAAGGATAGAGCAACTATACGCAAAATTCTCCAAATGTGACTTCTGGTTGAAAGAAGTATAATTTCTAGGACACATCATCAGTAGTGAAAGCATTCAAGTCGATCAAGCGAAGATTGAAGTTGTGTTGAATTGGGAAAGACCAAACACACTAACAGAAGTTCGAAGTTTCTTAGGATTGGCGGGATATTATAGAAGATTTGTCAAAGATTTTGAAAAAATAGCCACGCCGTTGACCAAATTAACTCGGAAAAGTGAAAAGTTTGTATGGGATGACAAATGTGAAGAAAGTTTCCAAGAGCTGAAGAATCGGTTAGTAACCGTACCGGTACTCGTATTACCAGACGAGCATGGAAATTTTTTCATTTATAGTGATGCTTCGTATCGTGGATTAGGATGTGTACTGATGCAGCATGGTAACGTCATTGCATATGCTTCGAGATAGCTCAAAACTCATGAACAGAAATATCCTACGCATGATTTGGAATTAGCAGTGATCGTATTTGGGTTGAAACTTTGGAGACATTATCTCTACGGTGAGAAATGCGAAATCTACACAGATCATAAAAGTCTGAAGTATATCTTTACGTAAAAGGAACTGAATATGAGACAACGCCGATGAATGGAATTGATTAAAGATTAGGATGTTACGATCAATTATCATCCAGGGAAAGCAAATGTTGTAGCAGATGCGCTAAGCCGGAAAAAAGATTGAATTTGTTAACTTCATGCGAAGAATTAGCCAAAAAATTTGACAAGCTAGAAATCAAAATTCGTGTTCCCAATGAATCTATGGAGGCTATCTACGTTGTGACTTTTCAAACAGAGTTACTAGAAAAGATTCGTCGTTGTCAAGAAGAAGTGATGAGTCAAGATGACGACTTAACGGGAGAAGAAATTACAACTCAGAAGGATAACGAAGGAATCTTATGCTTTGCATCAAGAATCTGGATCCCTAACATGGCAGAATTGAAAGAAGTAATATTGCGAGATGCGCACAGCTCGAAGTATTTCATTCATCCCGGGAGTACAAAAATATACCGAGATCTGAAAGAAAACTTTTGGTGGCCAAATATGAAAAAGGAGATAGCAGAATGGGTAAGTAAATGCTACACATGCCAGCGAGTTAAAGCGGAACATCAACGTCCGAGCGGATTACTGCAACCATTAGATATTCCAGAATGGAAATGGGAACAGCTGGCAATGGATTTTGTGGTAGGACTTTCAAGGACTAAAGCAAATCATGATGCAATATGGGTAATCATTGACAGACTAACGAAGTCAGCACATTTTCTACCGATTAGCGAAAGATTTTCACTTGACAAGCTAGTGCACTTGTATCTCAAAGAAATTGTGATGCGATATGGAGTCCCAATATCTATCGTGTCTGATCGAGATCCTCGTTTTAACTCAAGATTTTGGAGACAATTTCAAGAATGTCTTGGAACTAAACTAAACATGAGTACCACTTATCATTCGCAAACCGATGAGCAAAGCGAAAGAACTATCCAAACAATTGAAGACATGTTACAAGTTTGTGCAATTGATTTTGAAGGGAGTTGGGATGAGCATTTACCTTTGGTTGAATTTTCTTACAACAACAGCTATCACGCAAGCATTAGAATGCCACCGTACGAAGCGTTATATGGAAGAAAATGCAGACCACCAGTATATTGGGATGAAGTTGGAGAACGTAGGATTTTGGGTCCAGAATTAATCCAACAGACTAAAGAAAAGATAGAATTTATTCGAAAACGATTGGATGCAGCACAAAATAGGCAACACAAATATGCAGATCAAACAAGGAAGGATATGAACTACTAGGAAGGAGAATACGTGTTACTCAAAATATCGCCATGGAAAGGATTAACCAGATTTGGCAACAAGGGAAAATTGAAACCACGATACGTCAGACCATTTGAAATTTTGAAGAAAGTGGGAAAAGTTGCATACGAATTAGCTTTACCGCCTCATATGCAACATATTCATAATGTGTTTCACGTGTCGATGCTTAAGCGATATAATCCTGATTCTAGGCATGTAATCGAGTATGAACCGGTAGATATCCAACCTGATTTGCCTTTTGTAGAATAGCCGATAAGAATTTTAGATCGGCGAGAGAAAGTGTTGAGAAATAAGTCTGTATCTTTAGTGCGAGTTTTGTGGAGAACCCTATGGTTGAAGAATCAACTTGGGAACTTGGGAGTGAAATGTTAGAGAAATATCCTCATTTGTTTTCATAGAAAGATTTCGAGGACCGAATCCTATTAAGGGGGAAGGATGTAATGTTTGGGAAATTACGTCTATATTATATCATATTTATAATAAATTATGTGTGTTAATGTGTCATTTATGTGGAATTATCTGTCAAACCTTAATTGCTATTTGTTACGTGCATTCTGTGTCGTTCCGGTATTTTTAAGGTATTTTTCAGATATTTTATTTTGCATTCATAGTTTTCATTTCAAACATTTTACGACCCGAAACATGATTTTAAAGTAGGTATTTCAAATAAAATAATGGGCCTTATTTTTCATCAAACCACTTTTACCATCGCATTATTCTGAACATCTAGGCATTTTATAAATTTTCTCGTTTGGCAAAAAATGACTTTTCCGGGCCCCATTAGGTGTTAAGAACCCTATAAAAAATCACATTTTTATTTTTATAAAATTATAGGACTTTTATTTATACCATTTCTTTGTATTTTTGCATTATTCACAATTTTTGGAAAATTTTGGCATATATATTGTATATATAAAATATTTATAATTAAATTTTAATACTCAAAAATTATAAAATTAGGGGCTTATTAATTTTAAAAGGTGTAGAATTAGGGCCTTAATTTTAATTAGGAGTATTAATTTTTCTACTATAAACAGCCTAATTATTATTTAATTAACTATAATTAATAATTAAAAATCAGAAATTCTTTGAAACCGGGTCGAGATTTCCAGAATCGGGTCGAGAATCAAACTGTGATTTCCAGCTGATTTCTGCATCAAATCGTGTGATTCAAGTACTCAAATCGAAGGTTTTGATCTGTTCTTTCTGTTTCTTGCATCAATTTCATGTTTTAACGCCTTATTTTTGATTTTCGATTTCTAGGGTTTATACTCGAATTAGGACTTTTTGATTCGAGGGTTATTATGATGTTTTGATGATTGATATAGCTTAGTTAGATGATTTGCAGTTGATTCTTGGTATTTAATTAAACAAACGATGTCTGTATAGTGATTCACGATTATTAGGGTTTATACCGAATTTTCAAATTACAACTCGATGATATCTTTGAATATTTAGTTCCTGATATATTAGGGCTTTGATTGTATGTGTTCTTAGCTTTGATTTGCACTATAAATCATCAAGTTTCATGTACAGAATCAAAAGATAGGATTTTGGCTGGAAAGTTGAGCCGGTTTGATCGGAGATTGTTATCCAGGGATGGTTTGGATCGTTTTTCAGTTGAATAAAGTTGGGGAAGTAATTTGGAATGGTTTGGGATCAAAAACGGTACCAAACGATGCTCATTTGGCTAGGAACAGAGGTCGCCGGAGTCCGGGAAACCCACCGGAATCTGGGAATTTTCCGGTGAGTTCATCCCCGACCCGAGATGTTCTTGGTGACCCGGTTGCAACCCGATTTGCAACCCGGGTTTGATCTGTTTTTGTCAGGATTTACTGTCTGACAAATGTTTTTGCAAATTATTTTTATTTTATTTGTATTTTAAATATAAAATCAGTTTTATTTATTTTATAAATTGATTAATTAATTATTTAATTAATTGATTTATATTATAAATAATTCTGAAATATTTTCTAAAAATTAGATTTGTTTATTTTCTCAATTATTTATTAATTATTTAGTCTTTATTATTTATTGAAAAATGATTAATTATTTTGATAATTAATTAAAATAATTTTCAATAATTCATAATAAATTCATTTTAATTCCAAAAATTATAGAGAAGTCATTTTTAATTCTGATTTTTCTTAAATAATTATTTGAAAATTATTTTAGGGTTAAAATTTTTTAATAATTATTTATATCGAAAAATAAATTGAATTATCTATGTTCAATCGATACTAATTAGACCGTTAGTCCGATTTGAGCGAAACGAAAGCCCTTTGACTCAGAAAAATGAATTCTTTTCATTAAAAATAATATTAGAGCCTAATTTCTTCTAGAAATTAGTTGACTTTGTTACTTTTTTGTTTATCAGTCGAATGGCGTGCCGAGATGAGTCCGAAAAATTATGAAAAATAGGAAACGAGTTAGATAATGATCAGTTGAGCGATCAGCGATTCAATTTTGAATCTAAAAATTATTTTTAATCATAAAAATAATTATGTGCTTATGTGCTTATGTGTATTATGTGGTTAATCGAGTCTTACTTGCTAATATATAATATACGAGTCAGTCATAAACGCATGGGTAGACAATAGGAACAATGTGAAGTTGATTCAAGACGCAATTGAAGTACGAAATGACTAAATCAGTCTATTTCTCTAACAGAAGCTAAGCCGGCAAGGCAGGTTGAGTTGGTAATAGACGAAGGTGACATAATTGCAGTGAGTCACGCAGAAGGCAAGTTTTTCCCCTATTCTAATTTCAAAATAATGATATTTCTTCAGATGCTTATCACGCTTGCTCTTTTTTTGATTCTTGTTCATAAACACTGATACACACTTGGTATTCTTTTGTTCATATTTCATTTCGATTCTTGATTTCTCCATTTCCTTGGATTCTTTATTCATATTCCATTTGTTACACACTTATATTGATATATTCTGGTGATTAGAATATATCAAAGCATACCAATTATTCCGGTTGTTGTGTGATGGACTGGAAAATGATGTTTTGGGGATTAAGTGTGTCCTAATTCTGAGGACCGGGATATGACTGGTGCCTCGAGATGGGCCGTAGTGCCTGGGTACCCGACGGGATCTATATATGGAGATATAGATCTGCATTATATTCTGACTGATCAGCAGGATATAGATGCGAACTTGTGTCCAGTTTAGTTCATTTATACTCGCCAGTAATGGTATTCTTTCTATCTTCGTGGGGTTATATCTTTGCAGATATACCCGGGTTACCGATTAATTTAAATTACTTTAACACTGTTTATATTTTGCGGACTTGTTAAGCAGTTTTTGGCTCACCCTTTTTTATTGTTATTCACCTTATTGTTTTCAGTTAAGAAGGAATATGAAACCCATCAGGACTCGAGTGGTAAAGAAGCGGGTCAAGCCTCGGGATCCTCTCATACCCAAGGTATTGATCCCAATCCAGGAAGAAAGCTTTGAGTTGCCCGAACAGGTGGAGTGTAGATAGTTAGTGTGTGTGTTTGAATAAAAGATGAAATTAATTTAAAACTTGTTAGACAATGGTTGGTAATAAAGAGAGTTTGTAAGATTTTGAGTTTGGTTTATAATAAAGTAGTTAGTGGTTCTTGTTTTCATACTTCAACCTAAAAATATCCTAGTTAGTGTTAAAGGGGTTTAGATTCATTTTTTTATTATTTGTTAATCAGATTGTACAGGTTTGGTGATTAGCTAGTAACCCCCAGACTTATACCCCGGGTCTGGAGGGCGTTACAGTTCTCCCATCATGTTCATTTCATACTTACTTTGTATTAATTTGGCAAACTTTTTGCAAAGTTTTTCATCTGTAGAGCCAAATATTATATCATCTACATAAATCTGAACAAGTATGCTAGAGCCATTAAAATTTCTAAAGAATAAATTTTTATCAACAGTACCTCTAGTGAAGTAATTCTCTAAGAGAAACTTTGACAAAGTGACATATCAGGCTCTAGGTGCTTGCTTCAATCCATAAAGTGCTTTCAGAAGATAGTCGACATATTCAGGAAAATTTGGATCTTCAAAACTAGGAGGCTGACTGACATAGACTTCCTCCTCCAAATCTCCATTCAAAAAGGCACTTTTGACATCCATTTGATAAACTTTGAAATTGGTATGGGCTGCATAGGCTAGGAAAATTTTGATGGCTTCAAGTCTTGCAACAGGAGCAAAAGTTTCATCAAAATCAATTCCTTCTTGTTGACAGTAGCCCTTAGCAACCAATCTAGCTTTGTTCCTGATGACTATGCCATTTTCATCCATCTGGTTTCTGAATACCCAGTTGGTGTATATTGAATTTTTCCCTTTAGGCTTGGGTACCAGCTTCCATACATTGTTCCTTTCAAATTTGTTTAGCTCTTCCTGCATAGCTAAAACCCAATTAGGATCCAACAGAGCTTCTTCCACCTTCTTTGGTTCTTCCTTAGATAGAAAGCTGCTATACAAACATTCTTCTTGAGTTGCTTTCCTTTTCTGAACTCTAGAAGATGCATCACCAATAATGAGCTCATAAGGGTGATCTCTTGTCCATTTTCTCTGTTATGGTAGATTAGCTCTTGATGAAGAGGCCTCATTGTTGTCTTGATGTGTGACTGAGTTTTGATTAAAAGAAACTCCCCCTGAGTTTATGGATCTTTGACTTAAAGATGGAGTTCTTTCTTTAAGTGATCTGTCTTGACTCCTAGCTTTTCTCATTGTTCCAACGGATGATGCACTTTATATCTCGATGGATGAAGTTGATTGTCTACCGATGGATGAAGCATTTTGCAACTCGATAGATGTTGAGTTGTGTGTTTCATTAGTAGTAGATTTTTCCACATTATCCTTAGTCACTGTTTCTTGATCACTTTCATCATCACTGTCATCACTAACCATTTCAACATTATCAAACTTGAGACTTTCATGGAAATCTTCATCTTGCAGTCCTTCAATCTTTTTATCATCAAACACAACATGTACAGATTCCATTTCAATGTTGGTTTTTTAGATTGTAGACTCTAAATGCCGTTCCAACAGCATATCCAACAAAAATTCCTTCATCTGCCTTGGCATCAAACTTTCCATATTGATCAGTTTAATTCTTTAAGATATAGCATTTGCAGCCAAATACATGTAAGAAATTTAGAGTTGGTTTCCTATTCTTGAATAATTGGTAGGGTGTCATGCACTTTGCTTGATTGATCAAAAAAATATTTTGAGTGTAGCATGCAGTATTCACAGCTTCAGCCCAAAAGTATTTTGGCAACTTTGATTCTTCCAGCATTGTCCTTGCAGCTTCAATAAGAGATCTCTTTGTTAGGAATATATGTATTAGTTTGATGATAAGTTAAACAAAACACTTAAGTAGAAATCTAGTATTTGTAGCCTCAACGGATAAGACCACTTTGGCTATCCGTTGATGGAGTAGCTTTACTTAGAAATAAGTTTAGTATTGTAGCTCATTTCAGTCTCTGTATTTAAGTTATAATTCTTAGAAGTTGTGGGAAATTATAAGTCATGTTGACTACTAGTGGATATGCAAATAGGAGGGCTAATTGTAAATATTTCATGCCTTGTAATTTTGTATAAATCAAGTAATATCAACTGATAGATTAAAGGCCTTCAACGGATGAGAAACAATGCTTCAACGAATGTCTCTAAAGCATTAACGGATAACATCCATCAACGGATGAGTGCATCAACGGATAAAGCTTCAACTATTAAAGCATCAACGGATGTCACTAAAGCATCATCGAATAAAGCCATGTGAAGAACTATTTTATGATTCACAGATTATCTTAGATTGCATTGGATAGAGAAATGAAGAAGAAACATGTAAAGAACTATTTTATGATTGTATTTTATCTTTGTCTTCACTTGTAAACTTGGTGATATATAAACCAAGTTGCAGCTAGTAATTAGAAGAGAATTTTCTAGAGCTGTTTAGAAAAACATAGAGAGAAAATCATCTAGTTTGTACTAGGAAGCAGCTGTGAACAATTCTTTGTATCACAGATTTTTTGAAATACACATCTCTGGTGGAACAACAAATCCACCAGAAAAGTTTTTAAAGCCTTTGTGTTCTTTACATTTGTGTCTTGAATATACATCCGTCTGCACCTGCTCAAACCAATTCACACACATTTGTTCATCATACACTTAGCTTTTGAAACTGCTCAAAACTTGAAAAAGTTTTGAGATTTACATTCAATCCCCCTTCTGTAAATCTCATTGTTAGTTCCTTGGGAATAACAATTGATATCAGAGCAAGCTCTTGACATACAAAGAGTTTAAAGATTTATTCTACTAACATCATGAGTAAGAAGTATATTGGAGTGAAGATTCCAATCTTGGAAAGAGATAATTATCATCACTAGAAAGTGAAGATGCATCTACAGCTCCTCTCTCAAGATGAAAGCTACATAAACTGCATTGAGAATGGTCCTCACATCCCTCACAAAGTGGCCACAGCTGCCACTGCCACAGTTGTTGTTAAACAGTCTATTCCCAAGCTAAAAGCAGAATGGACTGATGAAGATATTGAAGAGGTTCACAAGGACAAGAAGGCCATGAACATTCTGTTTAATGGCCTAGACAAAGATATGTTTGATAATGTCATTAATAGCCAAACTGCTAAGGAAATTTGGGATACTGTAAAACTTATCCGTGAAGGTACTGAACAAGTTAGAGAAAACAAAATGCAGCTTATCATTCAACAATATGAATATTTTCATTCTGAAGAAGGAGAATCATTGAATGATACCTTCAATAGATTTCAGAAACTGTTGAATGGATTGAAGCTGTATGGCAGAGTGTACCAAGTCAAGGATTCCAACTTAAAATTTCTGAGGTCTCTACCAAAGGAATGGAAGCCTATGTCTGTTTCACTAAGGAATTCTCAAGATTATAAGGACTTCACACTTGAAAGATTATATGGAATTTTGAAGACCTATGAACTTGAGATGGAGCAAGATGAGCTGTTGGAGAAGGGAAAGAGAAAAGGTGGATCAGTTGCACTTGTAGCTGAAAATGAGAGAACTGAAGCCAGGAATGAAGAAAAGACAATGCCAAGTCTCAAAATTGGCACAAGAAAATCAGAATCAAGCAAGGGAAAGGAGCAAGCAGCTGAGGTTGAAGACAATTCCAGTCAAGATGACTCTGATGATGTTGATGAACATCTGGCTTTTCTGTCCAGAAGGTTTGCAAAGATGAAATTCAAGAAAAACACTAGGGCCACTAAGCCAAACAAGAACATGGTGGACAAGTCTAAGTTCAAGTGTTATAACTGTGGCACAAGTGAATACTTTGCAAGTGAGTGCAGAAAGCCAACTTTTGAAAAGAAGAAATTTGAGCAAGTGGATTACAAAAAGAAATATTTCGAATTGCTCAAACAAAAGGAAAGGGCTTTTCTGACTCAGGAAAATGACTGGGCAGCTGATGGAGCCAATGAAGATGATGATATGGAATATGTCAACTTAGCCCTAATGGCTAATTCTGATGAAAATGAAACTAGTTCATCAAGCAACCAGGTAATCACTACTGACCTCTCTCAGCTTTCTAAAAATGAATGCAATGAAGCTATAAATGATATGTCCAATGAATTATATCATTTACGTGTTTCCCTTAAATCACTAGCTAAAGAGAACATGAGAATTAAAGAGAATAATCTATTTATAAGTGATAGGAATGCTGTGTTAGAGGGTAAGGTAATTGAGCTTGAAAAGATTAAAATCAAATGCTTATCTATTGAGAGTGAACTAGAAGAGTCTGTTAAGAAAGTATAAATTCTTTCTAAATAACTAGAACGTGAGCAAGAGGTAATCAAAGCGTGGAAAACATCTAGGGATGTTAGTGCTCAAATTGTCAAGGTTCAAGGAATTGAATCACTCTAGGAGAATGCCTGGAAGAAAATCAAAAAGGAAATGGAATTAATTGATGGAATGTCAACGGATGTGGAATCAACGGATGATGAGAGTCATCCGTTGAAGGAAGAAAATGAGCATTCGTTGAAGGCTGACCAGTTGAAACATGCAAATGACTCTAAAAAGGATAATTTGAAAAATCTCAGTAAGAAGTTTGGTTCAACTTCCAAGAATTTTGTCAAAGAAGAAGCTAGCACATCCAAAGATGTCAGTAAGGTGAATATAGGATACATGACTTTAGATCAGTTAAAAAATAGGCTTAAGTTGGTTGAGGATAAAAAGGAAACTAAAAGAAAATCTAATAGAAATGGGAAGGTAGGGATTAACAAATACAACAACTACACACCTGATAAGTATGCTCCTAGAAAAAGTTGTGTGTATTGTAGTAGTGTTAATCATCTATCTGCTAACTACAAATCTGTTAAAAATGTTCCCATGCCTTTAACTCCTTCCATGCCTAACATGTCTATGTCACCACTGCATGATATTTTTGTTATGTCTCAATAGAATCCATATGCACATTTTGCAAACATGCCATATGTTAATAATCCTTATTTTGCTGCATTTAGTATGCCTCAAATGCCATACAACATGCCTATGTGGAATAATATGTTTGCACAATCTATGCCTTATCAAATTCAACCATATGTGCTAAATGATTCTGTGACTAACCCTACACTTCAACCAACTACATCTGAGACCAAGGTTGACTCAAAGTTACCTAAGTCAAAGGTGCAGGAAGTATGAAGTCTAGGAAAAAGACAAACAAGGCTGGACCCAAGGAAACTTGGGTACCAAAATCAACTTGATTTGATTTTGTTGTGTGCAGGGAAAAAGAAAGAATCTATGGTACTTGGACAGTGGTTGTTCAAGGCACATGATAGGAGATTTCACCCTGCTCACAGAGTTCAAGGAGAGAGTTGGCCCTAGCATAACCTTTGGAGATGACAGCAAAGGGTTCACTATGGGATATGGCTTGATTTCAAAGGAAAATGTCATCATTGATGAAGGTGCAAACTAGAAGGGCTACTCAAGATGAATGTCTATACAGAGGTTTATAATCACATGAGGAACCTAAGAGAGTGGAAGAAGCTCTATTAGATCCATATTGGATTTTAGCAATGCAAGAGGAGCTAAACAAATTTGAGAGGAACAAAGTATGGAAGCTGGTACCCAAGCCAAAGAACAAAAGTTCTATTGACACAAAATGGGTATTCAGAAATAAGATGGATGAAAATGGCATTGTCATAAAAAATTAAGTTAGATTGGTTGGCAAGGGCTACTCTCGACAAGAGGGAATCGATTTTGATGAGACATTTGCTCCTATTGCAAGACTTGAAGCCATCAGAATTTTTCTAGCCTATGCAGCCCATGCCAATTTCAAAGTCTATGAAATGGATGTCAAGAGTGCATTTCTGAATGGAGATTGGAGGAAGAAGTCTTTGTGAGCCAACCTCCAGGGTTTGAAGATCCAAATTTTCCAAACCATGTGTATTATCTGTTGAAAGCACTCTATGGACTAAAGCAAACACCTAGAGCCTGGAATGAGACTGTGTCAAAATTTCTCCTAGATAATTACTTCACAGGAGGTACTGTTGACAAAACTCTTTTCTTTAGAAATGTTAATGGCTCTACAATACTTGTTCAAATTTATGTAGATGATATTATATTTGGTTCTACAGATGATAAACTTAATAAAAAAATTGCTAGGCTAATGCAAAGTAAATATGAAATGAGCATGATGGGAGCGCTAACTTATTTTCTTGGTTTACAAGTTAAACAAGTTAGTGGTGGAATTTTAATTAGTCAAACTAAATATATTTATGATCTTTTAAAGAAGTTTGACTTAATGGAATGTTCATCTAAAAAAACTCCCATGGCCACTGCCACTAAGCTTGAATTACACAAGGCTGAAAAGTCTGTGGACATTACAAGCTATAGAGGCATGGTTGGTTCACTTCTATATTTAACTGCCAGTAGACCAGATATAATGTTTTCTACATGTCTTTGTGCTAGATTTCAAGCTGATCCTAGAGAATCTCACTTAGTTGCTATTAAAAGAATTTTTAGATATCTCAAAGGGACTCCAAATCTAGGAATTTAATACCCTAGAGTGTCTGGTTTTGATCTAATTGGCTACTCAGATGCAGATTATGTAGGTTGCAAAATAGACAGGAAAAGTACAACTGACACCTGTCAATTTCTAGGGAATAAGCTTGTTTCATGGTTCAGCAAGAAGCAAAATTTTGTTTATATATCAACAGCTGAGGCTGAGTACATTATTGCTGGTAGTTACTGTGCACAGATATTATGGATGAGAAATCAACTATTTGACTATGGGCTGAATGTTGACAAAATTTCAATATTCTGTGACAACACAAGTGCCATTGCCATTACTGAAAATCCAGTGCAGCATTCAAGAACCAAGCACATTGACATCAAGTACCACTTCATAAGGGAACATGTGATGAATGGTACAGTAGAACTTCATTTTGTTCCAAGTGAAAAACAAATTGCAGACATATTTACCAAGCCACTTAATGAATCAACATTCACAAGATTGGTAAGTGCGCTAGGTATGCTTAATTATTCCTAAATTCATGTCCTTATTGTAATTTTTTTTGTATCCTGAAATGAATTTGTTGCAAGAACAAAGTTGGCTTTAAGTAAAGCTCATTCTATCAATGGATATTCCCTATCCGTTGAAAGTCAAAGTTGTTCTATCAACGGATATCCATTATCCGTTGAAAGACAAATAGATTTCTGGTAATTTTATCCTTCAACGGATAAAACTGTGTTAGTCTTCAACGGATGACCATTTACCTCATCCGTTGAACTGTCACATCAGTCGTTTTGAGTGAGTCACTGCCGTTGATTCTGTTTTCTTAACCGTTGATACATATATATATACAGTTATATGTATTTGTATTAAAGGCAGTTTTTAGAATACATACAGTTTTTTTTGTTCTCAAACGACTGTAATTTACTTAAAAATATTGTTTAATCATTCTTTTTATGTTTTAATTTGAGAAAGTATAAAAGCCTCTTTGAATTCTTATTTTCACTTTACGCTTTCTTGCAATCTTCAAAAGCTTTTACTCACTTTCTCTCCCAAAACTCTCAACTTTTCTCTGCAACTTCTACCCACAACAATGGCACCAGTGGTAAAGATAATGTCCTAATCTGGGTTTGTCTATGAGAAAAACAATTTCGTAGCTTTGGTGGAAAAGAATGAAGCCCACTCAGATTATCACAAGATGATGGATTTCATCAAAAACTGCAAACTGAGCTATGCAATGCTGGAATACCCAATGATTTACTGTGAGGTAGTTGAGGAGATTTGGACAACTATTGAGTTCAACCCCACTGATATGATCATCTCCTTCTCTCTCAAAGGTAAGGATTACTGTATTAACTGTGATGCTATACAGTCCTATTTTAAATTACCTGAAAACAATTCCATGACACCACACACTGATAATAATGTATCTAGCATGTTAGATTCCATAGGCTATTCCCTTGATTCTACTAGTTTAGGCAGTATTAAGAGAAAAGGCCTTAGGAAAGAATGGAGTTTTCTCAGTGATGCCTTCATCAAGGTTTTCTCTGGGAAAATTAGTAATTTTGATGCAATAACTTCAGCTTTTGTTATTGGCTTATCTTAGATTGCATTGGATAGAGAAATGAAGAAGAAACATGTGAAGAACTATTTTATGATTGTATTTTATCTTTGTCTTCACTTGTAAACTTGGTGATATATAAACCAAGTTACAGCTAGTAATTAGAAGAGAATTTTCCAGAGCTGTTTAGAAAAACATAGGGAGAAAATCATCTAGTTTGTACTAGGAAGCAGCTGTGAACAATTCTTTGTATCACAGATTTTCTGAAATACACATCTCTGGTGGAACAACAAATCCACCAGAAAAGTTTTTAAAGCCTTTGTGTTCTTTACATTTGTGTCTTGAATATACATCTGTCTGCACCTGCTCAAAGCAATTCACACACATTTGTTCATCATACACTTAGCCTTTGAAACTGCTCAAAACTTGTAAATCTCATTGTTAGTTCCTTGGGAATTACAATTGGTATCAGAGCAAGCTCTTGACATACGTGGATCAGTTGCTGGAGCAAGATGAGTTGTTGGAGAAGGGAAAGAGAAAAGGTGGATCAGTTGCACTTGTAGCTGAAAATGAGAGAACTGTAGCCAGGAATGAAGAAAAGACAATGCCAAGTCTCAAAATTGGCATAAGCAAATCAGAATCAAGCAAGGGAAAGGAGCAAGTAGCTGAGGTTGAAGACAATTCCATTTAAGATGACTCTGATGATATTGATGAACATTTGGCTTTTCTGTCCAGAAGGTTTGCAAAGATGAAATTCAAGAAAAACACTAGAGCCACTAAGCCAAACAAGAATATGGTGGACAAGTCTAAGTTCAAATGTTATAACTGTGGCACAAGTGGACACTTTGCAAGTGAGTGCAGAAAGCCAACTTCTGAAAAGAAGAAATTTGAGCAAGTGGATTACAAAAAGAAATATTTTGAATTGCTCAAACAAAAGGAAAGGGCTTTTCTGACTCAGGAAAATGACTGGGCAGCTGATGGAGCCAATGAAGATGATGATATGGAATATGTCAACTTAGCTCTGATAGCTAATTCTGATGAAAATGAGACTAGTTCATCAAGCAACCAGGTAATCACTACTGACCTCTCTCAGCTTTCTAAAAATGAATGCAATGAAGCTATAAATGATATGTCCAATGAATTATATCATTTACATGTTTCCCTTAAATCACTGGCTAAAGAGAACATGAGAATTAAAGAGAATAATCTGTTTTTAAGTGATAGGAATGTTGTGTTAGAGGGTCAGGTAATTGAGCTTGAAAAGATTAAAATCAAATGCTTATCTGTTGAGAGTGAACTAGAAGAGTCTGTTATGAAGTAGAAATTCTTTCTAAACAACTAGAATGTGAGCAAGAGGTAATCAAGGCCTGGAAAACATCTAGGGATGTTAGTGCTCAAATTGTCAAGGTTCAAGGAATTGAATCACTTTGTGAGAATGCCTGGAAGAAAAAAATAAGGAAATGGAATTACTTGATGGACTGTCAACGGGTGTGGAATCAACAGATGATGAGAGTCATCCGTTGAAGGAAGAAAAGGAGCATCCGTTGAAGGCTGATCAGTTGAAATAGGAAAATGACTCTAAAAAGGATTATTTGAAAAATCACAGTAAGAAGTTTGGTTCAACTTCCAAGAATTTTGTCAAAAAAAAAGCTAGCACATCCAAAGATGCCAGTAAGGTGAATATAGGATACATGACTTTAGATCAGTTGAAAAATAGGCTTAAGTTGGTTGAGGATAAAAAGGAAACTAAAAGAAAATCTAACAGAAATGGGAAGGTAGGGATTAACAAACACAACAACTACACACCTGATAAGTATGCTCCTAGAAAACGTTGTGTGCATTGTAGTAGTGTTAATCATCTATCTGCTAACTGCAAATCTGTTAAAAATGCTCCCATGCCTTTAACTCCTTCCATGCCTAACATGTCTATGTCACCACTGCATGCTATATCTGTTATGGCTCAACAGAATCTACATGCACATTTTGCAAACATGCCATATGTTAATAATCCTTATTTTGCTGCATTTAGTATTCCTCAAATACCATACAACATGCCTATGTGGAATAATATGTTTGCACAATCAATGCCTTATCAAATTCAACCAAATGTGCTAAATGATTTTGTGACTAACCCTACATTTCAACCAACTACATCTGAGACCAAGGTTGACTCAAAGTTACCTAAGTCAAAAGGTGCAAGAAGTGTGAAGTCTAGGAAAAAGACTAACAAGGCTGGACCCAAGGAAACTCGGGTACCAAAATCAACTTGATTTGATTTTGTTGTGTGCAGGGAAAAAGAAGGAATCTATGGTACTTGGACAGTGGTTGTTTAAGGCACATGACAGGAGATTTTACCCTGGTCACAGAGTTCAAGGAGAGAGCTGGCGCTAGCATAACCTTTGGAGATGACAGCAAAGGGTTCACTATGGGAAATGGCTTGATTTCAAAGGAAAATGTCATCATTGATGAAGTTGCATTAGTTGATGGTCTCAAACACAATCTATTGAGTATCAGTCAACTATGTGACAGTGGGAATACTGTTTCCTTCAATTATGAAGCCTGTGTTGTTACCAGTAAGAAGGACAACAAAGTGGTTCTAACTGGAGTTAGAAAAGGGAATGTGTACTTGGCTGACTTCAACTCTACAGATGCAGAATCAATTACTTGTCTTTTCAGCAAAGCAAGTCAAGATGAAAGTTAGCTATGGCACAAGAAGCTGTCCCATTTGAATTTCAAGACAATGAATGATCTAGTCAAAAAGGACTTAGTTAGAGGAATGCCTCTAGTGGAATTCTCAAGGGATGGACTGTGTGATGCTTGTCAGAAAGGAAAGGAAAAAAGAGCATCATTCAGTAAGAAGCTTGAATCAGCAATTGATGAACCATTACAACTGCTACACATGGATCTTTTTGGACCAGTCAATGTATTGTCAATTTCAAGGAAAAGATATTGCCTAGTGATTGTAGATGATTTCTCAAAGTTTTCATGGACCTATTTTCTTGGATCAAAGGATGAAGCTAGTGAAATCGTTATCAATCATATCAAGCAAGTCAACAACCATCCAGATTTCAAAGTAAGGAATATCAGGAGTGACAATGGAACTGAGTTCAGGAATTCTACCATGAGGTTGTTCTGTGAAGAAAATGGGATCATGCATGAGTTCTCGGCTCCAAGGACTCCACAACAAAATGGTGTGGTGGAAAAGAAGAACAGATCACTAATTGAAGCTGTAAGAACAATGCTTGAAGAGTCAAAACTCCCAACATATTTTTGGGCTGAGGCTGTTAACTGTGCATGTTACACTCAGAATATTTCTCTAATCAATCAGGCAAAAGGCATGACTCCCTATCAATTGTTCAAGAGAAGAAAACCAACCTTAAACTTCCTTCATGTCTTTGGTTGCAAATGCTACATTCTAAGGAACCAACCTGATCACAAAGGCAAGTTTGATGTAAAGGCTGATGAAGGGATATTTGTTGGTTATTCTGTTAAAAAATCATATAGGGTCTACAATCTAAGAACCAACATTGTTATGGAATCTGTGCATGTTGTGTTTGATGATAAAAATATTGATGGACTAACAGATGAGGGACATCATGAAGGACTCAAATTTGACAACATTGAGATATATTGTGATGATAGTGAAGATGAGAATGATGAAGAAGACACTTCAAAAAGGATTCAAAATTTGCCTTTGGATAATGCACAAAATACTGCATCAGTTGAAATTCATAACTCAACATCCGTTGATAGAAGTAATGCAGCATCCGTTGAAAGACAAAGTACATCATCCATTGAAGTACATAATGGAGCATCCGTTGATCATAGTTCATCAACGGATAATCAAATTACATCATCAGTTGATAGAACTCCCAGTTCCTTGCAAAGGACCAATAACTCAGGGGGAGTTTCAACCAATCAACACTCTATCTCACATCATGACAACACTGAGGCCACCTCATCTAGAGCTAATCTACCACCTCAAAGGAAATGGACCAAGAATCATCACTATGAACTAATCATTGGTGATACAACATCTAAGGTGCAAACTAGAAGGGCTACTCAAGATGAATGTCTATACAGTAGTTTTCTATCACAGGAGGAACCTAAGGGAGTGGAAGAAGCTCTATTGGATCCATATTGGATTTTAACAATGCAAGAGGAGTTAAACCAATTTGAGAGGAACAAAGTATGGAAGCTGGTACCCAAGCCAAAGAACAAGAGTTCTATTGACACAAAATGGGTATTCAGAAACAAGATGGATGAAAATGGCATTGTCATAAGAAATAAAGCTAGATTTGGTGCCAAGGGCTACTCTCAACAAGAGGGAATAGATTTTGATGAGACATTTGCTCCTGTTGCAAGACTTGAAGCCATCAGAATTTTTCTAGCCTATGCAGTCCATGCCAATTTCAAAGTCTATGAAATGGATGTCAAGAGTGCATTTCTGAATGGAGAATTGGAGGAAGAAGTCTATGTGAGCCAACCTCCAGGGTTTGAAGATCCAAATTTTCCAGACCATGTGTATTATCTGTTGAAAGCACTCTATGGACTAAAGCAAGCACCTAGAGCCTGGTATGAGACTTTGTCAAAATTTCTCCTAGATAATTACTTCACAAGAAGTACTGTTGACAAAACTCTTTTCTTTAGAAATGTTAATGGCTCTACAATACTTGTTCAAATTTATGTAGATGATATTATATTTGGTTCTACAGATGATAAACTTTGTAAAAAGTTTGCTAAGTTAATGCAAAGTAAATATGAAATGAGCATGATGGGAGAGCTAACTTATTTTCTTAGTTTACAAGTTAAACAAGTTAGTGGTGGAATTTTCATTAATCAAACTAAATATATTTATGATCTTTTAAAGAAGTTTAACTTAATGGAATGTTCATCTGCAAAAACTCCTATGGCCATTGCCACTAAGCTTGAATTAAACAAGACTGAAAAGTCTGTGGACATTACAAGCTATAGAGGAATGGTTGGTTCACTTCTATATTTAACTGCCAATAGACCTGATATAATGTAATCTACATGTCTTTGTGCTAGATTTCAAGCTGATCCTAGAGAATCTCACTTAGTTGCTATTAAAAGAATTTTCAGATATCTCAAAGGGACTCCAAATCTAGGAATTTGGTACCCTAGAGAGTCTGGTTTTGATCTAATTGGCTACTCAGATGCAGATTATGCAGGTTGCAAAATAGACAGGAAAAGTACAACTGGCACCTGTCAATTTCTAGGGAATAAGCTTGTTTCATAGTTCAGCAAGAAGCAAAATTCTGTTTCTACATCAAGAACTGAGGCTGAGTACATTGTTGCTGGTAGTTGCTGTGCACAAATATTATGGATGAGAAATCAACTATTTGACTATGGGCTGAATGTTGACAAAATTCTAATATTCTGTGACAACACAAGTGTCGTTGCCATTACTGAAAATCCAGTGCAGTATTCAAGAACCAAGCACATTGACATCAAGTACCACTTCATAAGGGAACATGTGATGAATGGTACAGTGGAACTTCATTTTTTTCCATGTGAAAAACAAATTGCGGACATATTTACTATGCCACTTGATGAATCAACATTCACAAGATTGGTAAGTGAGCTAGGTATGCTTAATTATTCCTAAATTCATGTCCTTATTGTAATTTGTTTTGTAGCCTGAAATGAATTTGTTGCAAGAACAAAGTTGGCTTTAAGTAAAGCTCATTCTATCAATGGATATTCCCTATCCATTGAAAGTCAAAGTTGTTCTATCAACGGATGTCCATTATCCGTTCAAAGACAAATACATTTCTGGTAATTTTATCCTTCAATGGATAAAATTGTGTTAGTCTTCAACGGATGACCGTTTACCTCATCCGTTGAACTGTCACATCAGTCGTTTTAAGTGAGTCACAGTCGTTGCTTCTATTTTCTTAACCGTTGATACATATATATATATATATATACAGTTATATGCATTTGTATTAAAGGCAGTTTTTAGAATACATACAGTTTTTTTTTGTTCTCAAATGGCTGTAATTTACTTAAAAATATTGTTTAATCATTCTTTTTATGTTTTAATTTGAGAAAGTATAAAAGCCTCTTTGAATTCTTATTTTCACTTTACGCTTTCTTGCAATTTTCAAAAGCTTTTACTCTCTTTTTCTCCCAAAACTCTCAACTTTTCTCTGCAACTTCTACCCACAACAATGGCACCAGTAGTAAAGATAATGTCCCAATCTGGGTTTGTCTATGAGAAAAACAATTTCGTAGCTTTGGTGGAAAAGAATGAAGCCTATTCAGATTATCACAAGATGATGGATTTCTTCAAAAACTGCAAACTGAGCTATGCAATGCTGGAAGCCCCAATGATTTATTGTGAGGTAGTTGAGGCGATTTGGACAACTGCTGAGTTCAACCCCACTGATATGACCATCTCCTTCTCTCTCAAAGGTAAGGATTACTGTATTAACTGTGATGATATACAGTCCTTTTTTAAATTACCTGAAAACAATGACATGACACCACACAGTGATAATGATGTATCTAGCATGTTAGATTCCATAGGCTGTTCCCTTGATTCTACTAGTTTAGGCAGTATTAAGAGAAAAGGCCTTAGGAAAGAATGGAGTTTTCTCAGTGATGCCTTTATCAAGGTTTTCTATGGGAAAATTAGTAATTTTGATGCAATAACTTCAGCTCTTGTTAATATGCTCTATATGCTGATTTCTGATAGGTACTATAATTTTAACAACTATGTTATGCTAGAATTGGGTACTAGGTTAGGTAACAAGGCTAATAGACCTCATAACATCTACTATGCTAGATTCTTTATGTTATTGGCTAACCATGTTGCTGAAGGTTTGGTCATAAATAATGAGAGTAATAAACTCAAATGCTGGGCACAAGAGAAGAGGGTCCTTGCAGACCTTGTAAGTGAGGTAAATACTTCTTCAACTCCTACTACTTCCAACCCCATCATTTCTTTGCCTTCAAGTGTGGCCATGAAATCTGTGTTAATTCCCGAACAGATTCCTACCAAGGCCACAAAACCTAAAGTTTCAAAATACAAGTCAAAGAAAGCCACCTCTGTTGTCTCTCAAAAGACAACAGTTGTAACAACTACCATAAACCCTGAGGGGAGTGAATAGGGTGTTACTGGTGAGGGGAGGGGTGAACATCAAGAAAACCCCCAGAATAAGGTAGGAGAGGTGTAATAACCCCAATTTTTGGAAATTTTTGAAACCCTTATGAATAGTGATTTTGCAGATTATGCTGAATGAGAAAACTTTTCATGCCACACTATGTAGGGGTTCTGGTATTGATATTCTGAGATTTTATTAGTACTCTATATGGTATATAAGTGTATGTAAAGATCGTCAGAATCCAATTCCGAACACTTTGATTTTTACCGGAAATCCACTAGATACGAAAAGAATTGAGTATAAGGTAACAAGATAAGAAGGATTTAAATTAAAGGATTATAAGAAAGGATCATAAAAGGAATATAATATATTGAGAAAGGTTAAGGGAACCTAAGTAATAAGATCCCGGGTATGATCCCTCAAACGGTAAACGAAAATGAAAGTTAAGCGAACCGTATAACAGATCAGCGGTCATTAGGCAAACAATTAGGAAGTTAATCAAAGAGATTAGAGGGGATGATGTCATCCAACCAATGGGAAGAGGACAAAGAGGGAAGGATGACATCACAGGATGACCTAAGCATGACATAAGGGAAGGAAGTGTGGTTGATTAATAACCACACAAATTTCATGGTTAAAAAGGTAATTTACCGAAATCAAAAGCTAGTAACCAAGCAAACAACTCACAAAACACAAAGATATTTCATTTTTTCATCTTGCTCTCGGCTTTCAAGGAAAAAGCAAGAAAGAAAAATTCAAAATCAAGATCCAACCATTGTTAAATCACAAGGTAATTATCCAAGGTCCCTTATGATTAGTTATAGCTATCCTATAAGTTTGAGCTTCTAATTCATCCACAATCTCTTCCTAAAAATCATGGAAGAAGATGGTGAATAGTGTTTTTCAAGAACTAAAAATTTTGTTCTTGAAGTTTTGTTTAGTTTAAGCTTGGATAAGGACTTTAAGGGTGATTCCAAGCCATGCTCTTGATTCTCCACTCTCCAAGGAAGGTATAAACTCCAAACCCTAGCTTTAGCTTTGAATAATTAGGAATGAATATGATTGATATAGTATATGTGAAGCATGATGCTTGATTGTTTAAAGTTTGGTTGAGTTGTAGAGATTAGTTGGTTTTGTGGTATTTTTGGGGTTGTAAATCTTGATAATTAGTTAAGGAACCTAAGTAAAGCTTTTAGTTCATGTGGGGAATAAGTATAAATTGTTAATGTGTAGTTGTTGGGGATGTTATGATGTAGGATGGATGGAGTTTTGATTGGGTTGTGAATTGGGATTGGTTGGTGGTTATTTTGGAATGGTTTAAATTTGGGAAATCGCGTAAACATAGTCGTCATAATGCCCGATTTACCGTAGACTGTTTTTGTTCTTAACATCAGAACCCTTGAACTCACTGCTAGGTTTTGACCATTTACATGTTTAGATAGTTCATGTTATGAGCTTCGTTTTGATATGTGGTTCGTTTGATTCCGATGAACGGTTTAGGAGAAACGGCCGTTTTAAGTAACGACGTTTCACGAACGAACCCTTACCCCTCGCCTTACTTTGAAACATAAGTTAAAGACCTTAAAGGACTAATTGAAGTATGAAACATTTATGTAAGGTGTAATAGGCAGTTGGTAAGACACCCGCGAAGGAATCGCCTTAAAACTCGTAATGGTTAAATTATTAAAAATGGTGGAGCCGAGGGTACTCAAGTGACTTAAGAGAATCAGTAAGCGCAAAGCGAGCGTTAGAGTCTAAGTTGGTTAATGTATAGATTTACAAGTGACTTTGGTTTAATTCCAACTTACTTGTTGTTTATAGGTTACCAGACTCGTCCTGAGCCATTCGTAACCCCCAGTCGCTCAGGCAAGTTTTCTACCCGTTATACTGTTGTTGTGATGTATACACTTGTATATGCATTATCTTGTAATAGATGCATGATGGTTATATTAGCAAATTCTTGTGATATATTGTAGCATGTGATATGGTACATATGCATGCATGTTTCGTATTCTTGCCATATATATTTGTTGGTTCAATTGATAATACCTATGCTAGAGAATAGCGGTAATTTGCATATACCCTTAGTATAGGGACCCAAAGGTGAAAATATTTTCTAAAACCGGGAGTCGAGGATCCCGAGTAGATTTTATATATATATATTTTATATATATATATGGTAATAGTTTTCAAAACTATTAATCGAATAAGGTTTATTCGATAACTTTATTTTATTAATGAATATTATCTTGAATATTCATTCGAGGACTTATGACTCCTTTATATTATTTATTGAATATTACTTGGATATTCATTTGAGGATGTATGACTCCTTTATTTTATTTAATGAATATTATTTATAATATTCATTCGAGGTATTATGACTCCGCTTATGATTTATTAATATTATTTATTTATTAAAGAATAATGTTCGATAATCAAATTTACTTTTGATATTCAAATAAAGATATTACTTTCGTATAAGTATATCTTTGATTATTTACTATTCATTTTAAGTATAAGTTTTCCAACTTCTACCTCAATTACTCTTTATGGGAATATTATTTAAATAATAATATTCAGATATTTCTTTATATTGAGACTGATTTACTTTATTAAATCAACATTATTCCAAACACTCTTTAAAGTGTTTTCAAGTCTTTAAAATGATTTTCAAAAGTTAGAGCGGATCCCAAAACTCATTTTTATATTTAAGATCCTCCTTTCGAAGGGGATTTAAATACTCGCTCAAAACCTGAGGGATCCGGCTCTGTGGTGTGTTTTATATTCGCAACAAGGTTGCTGTCTTGATAAAAGAGTTTTTGATTACTTACCCAATACTCGGGAAGTAAAATTCTTGGAACAAGTTAATCCATTAACAGGCATCGCCTGGGAAATATCGGTGAGTTTTCCTTTCCAACTAGATACGACTTCTTGGTGGAGCCGTATCAACAAGTTTCTACTTGGGGAAAGTGGGGACGAGCTTTACGTTTCAGAGTCATGGATTTCATCTGAACTAGGAGTGGCGTAAGTGGTCAAGTAGCGCCGGCCCAGCCTTATTATATTGGCCCAAATGGCCTGGAAGTTCCGCTAAGGCGGTCCATTCCTTAGGAGTTCAGTGTTCGGTTGACAAGTAAATCCGACAGGTTCTCCTCTACATGTAGAAAATGGCGGGGTTGCACTACTACGACTGATCATCGTAAGTGGTCTTCCTGGCGCGGCAAACTCCCGTAATGAGTACATCATCCAATTGGATATTTCTGCAACACTACCCAGAGCACTTCGATAGAAAGGCTACGGTTGGGCGATTGTTGAGTGTTGGCAGGGTCAAGTTTTCAAAATGATGTTTGCATCAAGTGAAGTATCTCATAACTTCATTTTATTTTGATGATATTTTAAAGGTTGAATCTATTCAAGTATTATCTTGTAGTCTCATCTATGTGATGAACTTTTGAACTAATTATAACTTGAACGGTGGTAGTTCAAGTAGTATTTGGAAAAGATATAAGTATATTGGAGTATCTTGTAACTTCACCTTTTAAACTTATATCTAGTTAATGGTTGTCTTATGAATGACAAAGATTTTCAGAAAAAAAAACGTTGAGACAAGGTTAGATATATGAGATCACCTTGCAATGATATTTTTATATAGTTATACACTGGAACTCTGTGTGTATTATGCATGGAAGGGGACTTCCAATATTTTGAAAAGTATATATGTATATATATATATATATATACTGAATATTTTGCGACTTCATCGCATTAAGATATCAACTTGGTTCATTTCTTTTGACCAAGACTTTCATGAGTACTATGAGAAGGCTCATATATTGTTAATCATTATACATATTATTTTGGTGGGCTTGCTGCTCACCCTTGCTTTCTTCTTTCATCACACAACATCAGATAGATAAGATGAACAGGAGCAAGCTCCCAATTCGCAAGCGGATAGGAAATGTTCCGCAGCTTTCTGGAAGCGTTGAGGCCGCTGTAGCTGAGGTAGAAATTACCAATAGGCTAAGTTTTCAACTAATGATGTACCAGACTTATGTATATTATGAGTTGTAATAATGGCAGAGAAATGTAAATTTATTCAGAAACCTGTTTAAGGTGTATTGGCATGTAATTGTGGAATAAAACGACTTGTGATTATTTTTGGATGATCATCTCTGAGACTATAACTTGTGGTGTGTGTGTTTATTGTGGGGTCACAGTACAGAGTAGTTGATTAATTATTAAGATTGGGTGTTATTAAGGGAAATAGAACTCGTGACAACCCGGATCCCCGACCCCGGATTTGGGGGTGTTACAGAAGTGGTATCAGAGCTAAGCGTTATAAACCTCAGAGATGATGTGACGTTAAGATAATAAGTTCACTAAGATAATAAGAACTTTTGCCAAGTTCATAGTCGGGCTACCTAACGTAGTACCGACAGTTAAAACCCTTATGGAAACCCTTATAAATATCGTGATAGAAGCGTAGTTCGTTATCGTAGATGGTAGCGGGACTCCGAACCCTGAGGTTGAGGAACAACAACGCGATGATGTTTTATTACTTATTGGAGATCAGATAATGGATCCGATAGAGCGTCCTAACGCGGGATCGGATGATGTTCATATTGAGGATGTAGCGGTTGAGGATGTTGTCCTAGAAGGGACAGTTGCTCCCATGGAGGATCCTGACAAGAATGAATAAAGGACCACTGATGAATTGATGACCATGGTTAGTCGACTACCGGAAGTAGGATTGGTCGGTCACTACCGGAGGTTCGTTCAAGTTTGTAAAGATAGTAGCCCCCTTTTACGCGGCTTACTCGTAAGACTGAGAAGTTCGAATGGACAGAGAAATACGAGAACAGCTTTCAAGAATTGAAGCAAAGGTTGGTGACGGCCCCTATGTTGGCGTTGCCGGATGGAAAAAGGTGATTTTGTGATTTGTAAGTGACGCTTCGCATAAGGAATTAGGGTGCGTCTTATACAGCACAGCAAGATAATCGCGTCCGCGTCAAGACAATTAAGGGAATATAAAATTCGATATCCCCACCCATGAGCTTGGGCTCATGGCAATAGTTTTGCCCTAAATATTGGAGGCACTACTTGTATGGAGAGAAGTCCGAGATTTACCTAAGCCATAAGTGCTCTAGTACATTTTTACGCAGAAAGAGCTCAACATACGCCAAAGGAGGCGGTTAGAGCTAATCAAGGATTACGATTATGAGATTTTTTATCATCCAGGGAAAGCCAAAATGGTGGCTAATGCCCTTAGTGTAAAGGAGATCCTCAAGATGATAATGTCTTTGGGAGAGTTGATAAGAGATTTTGAGAAAATGGAAATAGATATGAAGGTAACCGGAGCCGGTACCGAAAAGCTGTTTGAGATTGCAACACAGTCCGAATTATCGGAAAAGAACATATTGTGCCAGAAAAAGTGATGAAGGAAGGCAAAGAGCCAACAATTAGATAAAAGATTAATACCGAGAAAGATGAGAAAGGAATAATGAGGTATTCCTACAGAATTTGGGTTCCAAATGTTCAAAAGCTTAAAGATGAGATCTTAGATGAAAGCTAGTTTGAGGAATAAGATTTAGAGCAAACCCTGAACCTGATAGTCAGGGAGGTCGCCATCAAGATAGAAGGAACCCATAACATAATGAAGTGGAAAATGAGGATTTTAATTTATAAGATAACCCCAAGTATGGGAGAAGGATGAAACATTTCATACTAAGGAAACAGAAGTCGAGTAAGGAAAGGAGACCTGAGATGGTACTCCTATACGGCGATTCATGGACCTGTCTAAAAAGGACTTAGACTATTATCCCCAACCACCACCTTAAGGAAACAATGCAGTAGAAAATTCTTTCAGGACCTTTAAGTCTCTAAGCTCTCAGAGTTCCAAGGAACAAGTTGACCTAGTCGAGGCAAGAGCCTGGCTAAAGGAAATAGAGGAATCATTTGAGATTCTGAATGATGACGAATCACAAAAGACTGTTTTTGTCACTTACCCTCCTAAGAGAGAGACCACCCGCTGGTGAAAGGCCAAGGAAGGCACGGAGCAAGAGATTATAATAAACTGATTTAAGTTCAGTCAATTGTTTTGGAGAAAGTAAATCCCAAGGTTATGGAGGTAGTGTAACAGATTTAGAGCCAGAACAAAAGCGGACGAGTATGATGAATTATGAATCTAAGTGGTAAAAGTTGTCAAGATTCGTTCTGGGGACACGAATCCAGAATGACAAGATGTTTGAAATCAATGCTTATGTTGTGTTGGTTCATGAAATAATGATAAGAGAAAGGAGAATAAAAAGAAACTGAAGTGGAAAGGAATATAAAGGCAATAGAGTTTGAGGAATGATAAGGGAGTTGGGTATGAGGAAACCCTAAAGACTCGTACCAATAGAAATAGAAAAGTATGTAATCGTCAGGATGAGGGTAATTCACCATGAGTTAAAATTGATGGTTGAAGGCATAAGAGATACATATATTTTATCTCCTGTAAGTTGGGAGGATTCGAGGAAACCTTGAGATAGTTCGAAGGATAAATAATGAGACACGGATAGACTGAGGAGACAAGGAAGTAAGAAATTAGGAAAATTGGATGAAGGAAGTGACCTTCAAGAAGGTGAAGTGTAAGACCGGTGGCATGATACCCAGAAAGGGAGACACCAGGTATGAAAGATATCCCAACATTGAGATGACTGTTGAGATAAACAACAAAAGTAAGTACAGAATTATTAAGAAGAAGTTCGCGTTGAACACGACCAATATCTTCCAGAACATCCTTGTTATCGTTACCAAATTAGGCAAGAAAAGCGGATAACCGTTGTTATCTTTTGGAGGACATATTGATTGACCTCGTTTTGAATACAGATGTTATTGTGAAAATTAGGCATATACTATCGAGGTGGGAATGATTGAATAAGACACCCTTATCAGGGATATATGACTTGATTTATCCATGGAAAGATGCAAGTACCTTTTTAAAGGTGGAATTAAGGATATAACTTCGATAACTTAAAATGAATCCTAGGGGAATGCATAAAGGTTGGCATTTCACCCTTAATAGGGACAGTATGAGTTTTGACAGTATGATTTGGAAAGGGTTAAGGTAACAACACCCTTTAAGAATCAGTGGAGAAATTTTTCAGAAGTATATAGACAATGGTTCTAGTATTAGTAAATGGTATTTTGATATGTCCTGTATCTAGGGAATACAGGAGGAACGATTGAAGGATAACCTTAGAGGTTTTACAAGGAAAAAGGTGGGGCACGTGTTGAACCATAAGAAAGTATAGATCGACCCAATGAGGGTCAAGATTGGTGAAAACAAGAAGGACCCATGATAAGAGACGTCCTAAGTATGATCGAGAGTCAGTCGTGACAGTGATTAACCTCTAAAGACTGAGGCAATAACTTATGGAAAAATGGTGATTTTTTTTATTACTCATCAGATTTTAAGGAAGACATCTTCACATAAGAAGTGATTGAAATGAGGTAGAAAATTTATTTGGAGGTGGTTAAAATGACATTGACTGTAAGGGAAGTTTACTATCAGGAAAGGCCAAAGAGGTGGCCGACACTTTAAAGGTAAGAGGATAATTATAGGCGCTTGTGCCAAAAGAATACAGTGATGATGGTTAAAGCTGTGAAGGTTGTATTATGGTTTGGAAGATTGACATTCCTTCTAATGACTGTGCAATACCCAACCGTAATAGTAGTTTGGTAAAGGTTTAATTCGTATAATCGCCATGAGCGGGCTATCTATCTTAGAAGGTACTATCTTGAGAATAAGCCAGGATCATATTTCAAAAAGGACCAAACAAATCTTTGAGTTAAGTCTTCTATTGAAGGCATATGATTAAGAATGGTATTAACCTGCTATCGTTGCTTTGAGCGAAACTCTTCTGCAATTTTATCTGCTTCATGTCATGTATGTATGTCAGAATCAGGAGTGTTCTTCATGAATCGTGAATGGTGATTATGTTACCTCCTTAGAAGGATTTGATACGACATGTATGGACTCCGTATGGTTAGATATTAAGATTTCATGGAACGTGAATGATGATAGTAGGTCAGTAGTGGACCATAGTAATGCAGCAATGATTCTGCGAGTAATGAGCTGATTACAACCGTGAGAGTTGTATTGGAATTGATGTTGAGATTGAGTACCACTAATCGGGTCGTGGTAGTGTATAAGTTATCATTGATAGACTAATTAAGTAGAGTATCTACCTATTGAATATTTATTCCCTCTTATGAAAAGAGAGTCGTATTACTATATGAGGAAGGTTGCGGTGCAAGCATAGAATTCTAGTGACGATGATGTCTAGAATGAGATCCCAGGTTTGATTTTCGATATCGAGGGAGTTTCAAAGGTGATTGTGTATAAGCTCGAGGAAGAGCATGGGTCCATAGAATGATGGACGAAATAGCAAAAAATAATTAGGCATGTGAAATACGATGCTATAATACTTGATGTTGATATAAATACAAATATGTTTTATTCTCCTATGACAGACCTCTATAGTTCAGAGGTAGATTCCAAGCCAGATATTTTATGGCAATAAATTTTTTTTACGTATATACAATTCTCTTCAGTTCGTTCTTTTCTCTTCTTTTCATTTCATATAAACTGAGAAGAACAACCCTTCCAGAAGGGGAGGTATTGCCGAATGACTATCTATCTGTGTGATAGAAGCCGAGTAGGATACCAGCTATTGTTTAATTGCTTGTCAAGTACTAAAGGCTGGCCACCTTCTGTACTAACTATGCAATGTAACAAGTGCTCATGATCATAGTGATCTCCCAATAAATTCCTTTACTTCTATAAAATTGATCAAACTTTGGGAAATAGAAACAGCTGAAAAAGGAGTAATAAAGTTGTGGTAGTATTCGGGATGGAAACACATTCGTGATACTAAGGTTGACGTGGTTATTAAAAGGGTTATAGAACGCTAACGGGCAAAAGTATAACCAGTGTAATATTAGGAACGGAAGGTAGTAGCGATTACGAACTGGAAAAGAATGGGTATTAAGAAGCAAAAGCTTTAATGCTAAAAGCTATAATAAGAGTCTGTGCAATAGACTTGAAAGAATTTGGAATGATCACTTAACGCGGATTAAGTTATCTTACGACAATAGATCATATGTCATTATCGAGATGTCGCCTTATGAGATCCTTGAGGGAAGACAATGTTGATCTCCCTTATGTTAGGATGAAGTTGCAGAGCGCAAGATGCTCAGGCCGGTAGTGGTCCAAAGGACCAAGGATATAATAGATCTAATCAGAGGACGGCTGGTAGTAGCCCAGATTGGACATAAGAAGTATGTTGATTTGACACGAAAGGACAAGGAATGGGAAGTAGGGGACCTAGTGTTGTTATAGGTATTCCCTTGGAAGGGGTTAATGAGATTTGGAAAGAAAGGAAAACTAAGCCCAAGATACATTGGACCTTTTGAGATACTAAGACGGATTGGGAAGTTGGCTTACGAGCTAGCCTTACCCCCGAACCTGCAACAAGTTCATAACGTGTTCCACGTATCAATGTTAAGAAAGTGTAATTCGGATGCCAGATAAATAGGGGCATATGAGCGCACAGACATGCAACCCGATATAACCTATATGGAGAAACCAGGAAGGGTTATAGAGTAAAAAGGAACAAGTGCTTAGGAGAAGGGTTATCAAACTAGGCAGAGTTTGGTGGTAGGACCACAATGTGGGAAAATTTACTCGAGAGTTAGAAAGTGCAATGCTAAGAGAGTATCCCTATTCATTTTCTATCTGATTCTGGGACGGAATCCTTTTAAGGAGGGGAGACTGTAATAACCCCAATTTTTGGAAATTTTTGAAACCCTTATGAATAGTGATTTTGCAGATTATGCTGAATGAGAAAACTTTTCATGCCACACTATGTAGGGGTTCTGATATGGATATTCTAAGATTTTATTAGTACTCTATATGGTATTTAAGTGTATGTAAAGATCGTCAGAATCCAATTCCGAACACTTTGATTTTTCCCAGAAATCCACTAGATACGAAAAGAATTGAGTATAAGGTAACAAGATAAGAAGGATTTAAATTAAAGGATTATAAGAAAGGATCATAAAAGGAATATAATATATTGAGAAAGGTTAAGGGAACCTAAGTAATAAGATCCCGGGTATGATCCCTCAAACGGTAAACGAAAACGAAAGTTAAGCGAACCGTATAACAGATCAGCGGTCATTAGGCAAACAATTAGGAAGTTAATCAAAGAGATTAGAGGGGATGATGTCATCCAACCAATGGGAAGAGGACAAAGAGGGAAGGATGACATCACAGGATGACCTAAGCATGACATAAGGGAAGGAGGTGTGGTTGATTAATAACCACACAAATTTCATGGTTAAAAAGGTAATTTACCAAAATCAAAAGCTAGTAACCAAGCAAACAACTCACAAAACACAAAGATATTTCATTTCTTCATCTTGCTCTCGGCTTTCAAGGAAAAAGCAAGAAAGAAAAATTTAAAATCAAGATCCAACCATTGTTAAATCACAAGGTAATTATCCAAGGTCCCTTATGATTAGTTATAGCTATCCTATAAGTTTGAGCTTCTAATTCATCCACAATCTCTTCCTAAATATCATGGAAGAAGATGTGAATAGTGTTTTTCAAGAACTAAAAATTTTGTTCTTGAAGTTTTGTTTAGTTTAAGCTTGGATAAGGACTTTAAGGGTGATTCCAAGCCATTCTCTTGATTCTCCACTCTCCAAGGAAGGTATAAACTCCAAACCCTAGCTTTAGCTTTGAATAATTAGGAATGAATATGATTGATATAGTATATGTGAAGCATGATGCTTCATTGTTTAAAGTTTGGTTGAGTTGTAGAGATTAGTTGGTTTTGTGGTATTTTTGGGGTTGTAAATCTTGATAATTAGTTAAGGAACCTAAGTAAAGCTTTTAATTCATGTGGGGAATAAGTATAAATTGTTAATGTGGAGTTGTTGGGGCTGTTATGATGTAGGATGGATGGAGTTTTTATTGGGTTGTGAATTGGGATTGGTTGGTGGTTATTTTGGAATGGTTTAAATTTCGGAAATCGCGTAAACATAGCCGTCGTAATGCCCGATTTACCGTAGACTGTTTTTGTTCTTAACATCAGAACCCTTGAACTCACTGCTTGGTTTTTACCATTTCCATGTTTAGATAGTTCATGTTATGAGCTTCGTTTTGATATGTGGTTCGTTTGATTCCGATGAACGGTTTAGGAGAAACGGCCGTTTTAAGTAATGACGTTTCGCGAACGAACCCTTACCCCTCGCCTTACTTTGAAACATAAGTTAAAGACCTTAAAGGACTAATTGAAGTATGAAACATTTATGTAAGGTGTAATAGGCAGTTGGTAAGACACCCGCGAAGGAATCGCCTTAAAACTCGTAATGGTTAAATTATTAAAAATGGTGGAGCCGAGGGTACTCGAGTGACTTAAGAGAATCAGTAAGCGCAAAGCGAGCGTTAGAGTCTAAGTTTGTTAATGTATAGATTTACAAGTGACTTTGGTTTAATTCCAACTTACTTGTTGTTTATAGTTTACCAGACTCGTCCTGAGCCATTCGTAACCCCCAGTCGCTCAGGCAAGTTTTCTACTCGTTATACTGTTGTTGTGATGTATACACTTGTATATGCATTCTCTTGTAATAGATGCATGATGGTTATATTAGCAAATTCTTGCGATATATTGTAGCATGTGATATGGTACATATGCATGCCTGTTTCGTATTCTTGCCATATATATCTGTTGGTTCAATTGATAATACATATGCTAGAGAATAGCGGTAATTTGCATATACCCTTAGTATAGGGACCCAAAGGTGAAAACATTTTCTAAAACCGGGAGTCGAGGATCCCGAGTAGATTTTATATATATATATTATATATATATATATGGTAATAGTTTTCAAAACTATTAATCGAATAAGGTTTATTTGATAACTTTATTTTATTAATGAATATTATCTTGAATATTCATTCGAGGACTTATGACTCCTTTATATTATTTATTGAATATTACTTGGATATTCATTTGAGGATGTAAGACTCCTTTATTTTATTTAATGAATATTATTTATAATATTCATTCAAGGTATTATGACTCCACTTATTATTTATTAATATTATTTATTTATTAAAGAATAATGTTCGATAATCAAACTTACTTTTGATATTCAAATAAAGATATTACTTTCGTATAAGTATATCTTTGATTATTTACTATTCATTTCAAGTATAAATTTTCCAACTTCTACCTCAATTACTCTTTATGGGAATATTATTTAAATAATAATATTCAGATATTTCTTTATATTGAGACTGATTTACTTTATTAAATCAGCATTATTCCAAACACTCTTTAAAGTGTTTTCAAGTCTTTAAAATGATTTTCAAAAGTTAGAGCGGATCCCAAAACTCATTTTTATATTTAAAATCCTCCTTTTGAAGGGGATTTAAATACTCGCTCAAAACCTGAGGGATCCGGCTCTGTGGTGTGTTTTATATTCGCAACAAGGTTGCTGTCTTGATAAAAGAGTTTTTGATTACTTACCCAATACTCAGGAAGTAAAATTCTTGGAACAAGTTAATCCATTAACAGGCATCGCCTGGGAAATATCGGTGAGTTTTCCTTTCCAACTAGATACGACTTCTTGGTGGAGCCGTATCAACAAGTTTCTACTTGGGGAAAGTGGGGACGAGCTTTACGTTTCAGAGTCATGGATTTCATCTGAACTAGGAGTGGCATAAGTGGTCGAGTAGCGCCGGCCCAGCCTTATTATATTGGCCCAAATGGCCTGGAAGTTCCGCTAAGGCGGTCCATTCCTTAGGCGTTTAGTGTTCGGTTGACAAGTAAATCCGACAGGTTCTCCTCTACATGTAGAAAATGGTAGGGTTGCACTACTACGACTGATCATCGTAAGTGGTCTTCCTGGTGCGGCAAACTCCCATAATGAGTTCGTCATCCAATTGGATATTTCTGCAACACTACCCAGAGCACTTCGATAGAAAGGCTACGGTTGGGCGATTGTTGAGTGTTGGCAAGGTCAAGTTTTCAAAATGATGTTTGCATCAAATGAAGTATCTCATAACTTCATTTTATTTTGATGATATTTTAAAGGTTGAATCTATTCAAGTATTATCTTGTAGTCTCATCTATGTGATGAACTTTTGAACTAATTATAACTTGAACGGTGGTAGTTCAAGTAGTATTTGGAAAAGATATAAGTATATTGGAGTATCTTGTAACTTCACCTTTTAAACTTATATCTAGTTAATGGTTGTCTTATGAATGACAAAGATTTTCAGGAAAAAAAACGTTGAGACAAGGTTAGATATATGAGATCACCTTGCAACGATATTTTTATATAGTTATACACTGGAACTCTGTGTGTATTATGCATGGAAGGGGACTTCCAATATTTTGAAAAGTATATATGTATATATATATATATACTGAATATTTTGCGACTTCATCGCATTAAGATATCAACTTGGTTCATTTCTTTTGACCAAGACTTTCATGAGTACTATGAGAAGGCTCATATATTGTTAATCATTATACATATTATGTTGGTGGGCTTGCTGCTCACCCTTGCTTTCTTCTTTCATCACACAACATCAGATAGATAAGATGAACAGGAGCAAGCTCCCAATTCGCAAGCGGATAGGAAATGTTCCGCAGCTTTCTGGAAGCGTTGAGGCCGCTGTAGCTGAGGTAGAAATTACCAATAGGCTAAGTTTTCAACTAATGATGTACCAGACTTATATATATTATGAGTTGTAATAATGGCAGAGAAATGTAAATTTATTCAGAAACCTGTTTAAGGTGTATTGGCATGTAATTGTGGAATAAAACGACTTGTGATTATTTTTGGATGATCATCTCTGAGACTATAACTTGTGGTGTGTGTGTTTATTGTGGGGTCACAGTACAGAGTAGTTGATTAATTATTAAGATTGGGTGTTATTAAGGGAAATGGAACTCGTGACAACCCGGATCCCCGACCCCGGATTTGGGGGTGTTACAAGAGGTGAGTGGTATCCAAGCTAGGCAAGCCACAGTTTCTCAAAAAACTATGTTGGTTGAAAAGGATTCAAACTCATCCCTAATTGCATCCTCCCAAAAGAGTGCAGCTATTGAAAATAGTCCCCAACCAGGGACACAGAACAAAAGAGGGAGGGACACTGAAGCCACACACTCACCTGTAAAAGCCTTCACAAGAAGAAGGAAGGTCAAAACCCTAGTTTCAACACAGGGTGCACACACTGCACAAATACAACCACCTGTATCAATGCCTTCACAAATTCAGCTTGATGTGACTCCAACAAATGTGGAGCCACAGCCCCATTCTCTCAAAATTGACACACACCAACCACCAAATTCTCCATCACCATCTCTGGATGTGGATATCATATTCACATCAATTCCTGATTCTCCCTCTTTACAACTCAGGGAGGAGCCCCACTCAAATACTGGTGATCATCATCTTTTAGATGATTTGTTGGATCATCAGCCAATTCTTTCATACTTAGTTGAAGAATCTGTGTCACCTAAATTAAAATCAATCCATACAGATTCAAAAATTATATCACTTTCAGTTTCTACTTCCTTTCCTTCTTCAACGGATATCCCTCATCCGCTGACAAGTGGTTGTTCTTCAACGGATAAGCTCAATAGCAGTTATCCGTTGATACCATCAGTTTCAACCTCAACGGATATTCCTCATCCATTGATAGTCTCTACACAAACAACTGAATTAACTCCAAGTGTAGAAGACATGGTTACTGTAAAATCACTTCTAGGGTTGAGGGGAAGGAGTGAAAACTTGAGTGAGAGACTCGGTTGCACCCTGGAAAAAGGAGAGCTTGAGAGTCTAAATATGCATGCTATTTCTTCCAGCATGGCAAAAGAAAGTGAGAGGAGTACCACCTTAGTAGGTGAAGGTGAGGGTGTGAGGAGTGTGAGCCAGGGGGAGCCCCTGATGCAAGAAAAGATAAAAATTGAGAGAAAAGCAGGTACATGAGGTATAAGGGTGGATCCAGCCATTGCTAGTGAGTCAGTGATTGTGGATGATGCTGACAAGAAAAGACAATTTCAGCAACATTACAGAGCTGAAATTGATAACATTTCCTTGGACGCTGACACTTTTACTCATCTTGTGTTAGCCTATCAACTGTTGGCTACTCAGGGCAATGAGGAGGCAGAAAAGACTTTAAACCAAGTACATACTTCAGAATCTCTACAAAGGGATGAAGCTGTTGTCAATATGATGCCTTCTACAGCTGGTGAGCCATCTGAAGAATTTGGAGTAAATTCTAATGATGATGACTCTGATTCTTTTGATGGAAGCATGAACTTAGGGGGAGATGAAGGCCCAAGTTCTATTCCAGAATTACCTGAATGGGCATTGACAAAGGAGTCTACACCAGGGCATTTCAATATATCCTTAGTCAAACAAGTTATGTTTATTCAAAAGGCAATTCAGGAAACTTCCAATGCTGGTACCAAGGCCATTCTCCAAGCCGACTAAGATTCTCTACATCTCATGAAGCTACAACAATTAAGACATAATCTAAGTGTGGATGAACTCAAGAAGGATATAGCTGACTTGAAGTCCTACAATACTGAGAAGCTGGATTCAATCATGCCCTTTGGTACCATGCAGGAACTGTTACTGAGACTGAGAAGAGAATCAGATGCTGAAAAGAAGATGGCCAAATTGGAGGAAAGAGTTCAAGTTATTGAAAACTCTATGGTCACCATTCTTCATAATCAACAGTCTCAGACTAGTCTTCTAGTGCAACCGGCTAAAGCACAGGGCTTGACCCCTCTCCTTGATGATAACAAAAAGGGGAAGAATAAAGGGGAAAGGGAAGGGGCGCCATCTACACACATTCAAATATCCAAAGTGCTAGTTCCTGCCATCACTACTTCTCCAACACTTCAAATCAAAGGAAAGCTTGATGGAATTGATCTAATCCAGCTAGCAGCAGCTGAGATGAAGGTGAAAGAGCAAAGGAGAAGAATTGATGAAAGGATGCAACAAGTGTTTGGCTCTACAACTACAAAATCCTTATCTGCGAAACATAGCACAAAAGTTGAGCCAATCATTATGGAGCACAAGCCAGTAAGGAGGAATAAGGTTGGAGAAAATTCTTTAAGGAACCTGAAGCCCATGGTACTCAAGCCAACCACTAGATTCAACAAGAACTCTACAAAGAACCCTCTAAGCTTTGCTCAACTAAAAGAAGTGGATTTTCCTCTTCCAAAGCCTGATGAAGACAAAGTTTTGGGTGGTAACATCATAAAGCACAAAGAGACCAAGGATGTAGTGGAATGAAGGAATATGGCTATCATCTATAGAGAGGGAAAGAGTATCTGTGTGATGCAAGGACATCCCAAATTCTCAATAGCCAAGAGCGAAAAGACCATGAGGCTAAAGGAAGAAGCTAAAAAGCTGAAGGCTGACAAAAGAGCACAAGCAAAGCTTGAAAAATAGCTAAACTCAAGTCAAATTGAAGAAAAGAAGAAGATTGAAGACAAGAGTGAAGAAGACAAGACTGAAAGCATAAATGTAGATATGGGGAATATGGTTGGTGAGAGTGTGGAGGAAAGAATTAAGGAAAGAAAGGAATAGCAGAAAGGGAACAGAATGAAGGCCAAGGCAAAAAGGAAGAGTGGAGATGACACTGAGGAAACCCAATCAAAATCTAAACCACTACCTTCTATTCCTGAACCTGTTGTGGCTGATCCCAGTATAAATATCCATGGTGAAACAATCATCCCTAAAGAGGAACCTATTGATTGGGAAACCATCAAATTGCCTACCTTCTTAACTACTTCTCCACCACCAAAGAAACTGAAAAGAAAATCCAAATCAACACCTCCTCTAACCTCAAGTAAATTCACTCGAAAACATAAACCTAAGCCTAAGCAATAAGCCTCAAGGGATGATTATGTTCACATTTGTGACATAAAAGAATATACAGATATTGAACTCTACCTGGATGAGCTAGAGGAAGTAAGGGGAATAAATGCCTATGGACAGCTACCAGAAAGGTTAGTGTTCAAGTATAAAGGAAGTGTGGAAAGGACTTGGCCTCTTCAAAGAATTCTAAGTGAGGGCTATTCTACCTTGATTAGAGTCTACTCAGCTATCAAAAGGGATATTGCCTTTACCAGGACTGCCAAAACTGAGATTCTCAACAAGATTTCCAGCATAAGGAAGAATTGGTGGGAGTCAAATTCCTTGCCTAGAACATTACTCATCCCTGAGCATGGAATTACAATTCATAAATCACCTCATTGGTTGATGGAGTTCAGAGATAATAAAGGAGTCAGAAGATTTTTTAGACTTGAAGACCAGCTTAAAATTGCCAGTAATGAAACTCTCAAGGACATGCAATCTAAGTTGGATATCAGTGAAGAAGATGAAGTTGGATTCTATAGACAACTCCAACTCCAAGTAGAGGAAAATGACAGGAGGCTAGGGAAGAAAACAAGGAACAAAGGAAAAGAAAATGATTTGCTCAGACTAAAGGAGCACCCTTGGAAACACTGTAAATCTTCAATTCTATCTCAGTGCATACACTTTTGCAGCACTTTTGAAATTCTACTTGGTTTCAACTCATATATTTGTTAAGTGTTTTGTTATCATCAAGTTAACCCTGAATTTATGCCTACAATTCTAGTAGACATAAATAGGGGGAGATTGTTAGGAATATATGTATTAGTTTGATGATAAGTTAAACAAAACACTTAAATAGAAATCTAGTGTTTGCAGCCTCAACGGATAAGACCACTTTGGCTATCCGTTGATGGAGTAGCTTTACTTAGAAATAAGTTTAGTATTGTAGCACATTTCAGTCTCTGTATTTAAGTTATAATTCTTAGAAATTATGGGAAATTATAAGTCATGTTGACTACTAGTGGATATGCAAATAGGAGGGTTAATTGTAAATATTTCATGCCTTGTAATTTTGTATAAATGAAGTAGTATCAACTGATAGATTAAAGGCCTTCAACGGATGAGAAACAAAGCTTCAACGGATGTCTCTAAAGCATCAACAGGTAACATCCATCAACGAATGAGTGCATCAATGGATAAAGCTTCAACTGTTAAAGTATCAACGGATGTCACTAAAGCATCAACGGATAAAGCCATCAACGGATGAAAGCTTCAACGGATGCTCAGTTCCATAGCAGTTGATAGTGACAATTCATAAGCTGACAGAGGCACATGGGTTGACAGAGACAATTGGAATGTGGTAGCCTCTTGGAGGAATCAAGAAAAAGCAGCATTTCCATTCTGGTGCAAACAAGGAAGTATTCAAAGATTCACAGATTATCTTAGATTGCATTGGATAGAGAAATGAAGAAGAAACATTTGAAAAACTATTTTATGATTGTATTTTATCTTTGTCTTCACTTGTAAACTTGGTGATATATAAACCAAGTTGTAGCTAGTAATTAGAAGAGAATTTTCCAGAGCTGTTTAGAAAAACATAGAGAGAAAATCATCTAGTTTGTACTAGGAAGCAGCTATGAACAATTCTTTGTATCACAGATTTTCTGAAATACACATCTCTGGTGGAACAACAAATCCACCAGAAAAGTTTTTAAAGCCTTTGTGTTCTTTACATTTGTGTCTTGAATATACATCTGTCTACACCGGTTCAAAGCAATTCATACACATCTGTTCATCATACACTTAGCCTTTAAAACTGCTCAAAACTTGAAAAAGTTTTGAGATTTACATTCAACCCCCCTTCTGAATCTCATTGTTAGTTCCTTGGGAATAACCCTGTTCTTCTTTTCTACAACTCCATTTTGTTATGGAGTTCTAGCAGCAGAGAACTCATGCATGATCCCATTATCTTCACAAAATGATCTCATCACAGAATTCTTGAACTCAGTTCCATTGTCACTCCTGAATCTTCTAACTTTGAAGTCATGATGATTTTTAAATTGCTTTATGTGATTGATGATGATTTCACTAGCTTCATCTTTGGATTTCAGAAAATATGTCCAAGAGAACTTTGAGAAATCATCCATAATTACTAGGCAATATCTTTTCCTTGAGATAGACAATACATTGACTGGTCCAAATAAATCCATATGCAACAGTTACAAAGGTTCTTCAATTGTTGATTCAAGCTTCCTTTTGAATGATGCTTTAATCTGCTTTCCTTTTTGGCAGGCATCATACAATCCATCCTTTGAAAACTCCACTTGAGTAATAACTCTAACCAGTTCTTTCTTTACTAGCTCATTCACCGTCTTGAAGTTTAGATGGGACAGCTTCATGTGCCATAGCCAACTTTCATCTTGACTTGCTTTGCTGAGTTGAAGTCAGCTAGATACACATTTCCTTTTCTTACCCCAGTAAGAACCACTTTGTTGCTTTTCTTGTTTGTCACAACACAGGCTTCAGAATTAAAGGTGACTGAGTTGCCCTTATCACAAAGCTGGCTGGTACTCAACAGATTATGTTCGAGTCCATCCACTAGGGCAACCTCCTCAATGATGACATTATCCTTTGAAATCAAGCCATATCCCACAGTATAACCCTTGTTGTCATCTCCAAAAGTAATACTTGGGCTAGCTCTTTCCTTGAACTCAGTGAGCAGGGTAGAATCTCCATTCATGTGCCTTGAGCAACCACTATCCAGATACTAAATATTCTTCCTGTTTCCCTGCACACATCAAAATCAAATCAAGTTAATTTTGGTACCCAAGTTTCCTTGGGTCCTGCCTTGTTAGCCTTTTTCTTTGGTTTCTTAGGTTTGATCTCATTTGACTTAGGAATCTCAGATTCATCTTTAGTCATTTGAGTTGGACCTTTGAAGCCAGTCATTAGAACAAAATTATTCTGAACATTTTGGTTTACATGAAAAGGCATGCTATTTGCACACATGTTATTCCAGTATGGCATGCTAAATGGCATTTGTAGCATACTAAATGCAACATAGTAAGGATTAGGTGCAAATGGCATATTAGCAAATTATACATTCATATTCTGAGCAATCATAGCATTCATAGGCATAGCCAGACATGACATTTATGTTGGGAAAAGAAGATGGTATAGTCATGAAAGTAGGCATAGTAATCTTGCAATTAACAGCCAAGTGATTAACACTACCACACTTAACAAGATTTTTCTTGGAGCATATTTATCAGGTGTGTAGTTGTTATGCTTGTTAATCCCTACCATCCCATTTCTATTGTTTTTCCTTTTAGCTTCTGTTTTAACCTCAATCTTTTCAAGTCTGTCATTCAATTGCTTGATAGACATATGACCAACATTAACTCTCTTTTCTTTTCTAACTTGACTAGATTCTCCTGGAACAAAGTTCTTAGAAACTGATACATACTTGTCATTAAGCTTGATTAACTGAGATTTGCTAACTGACTTTGTTTGACTCGACAGATGATCATGTTTCTCATCCGACGGATGTTCCTCATCATCCGTCGACTCAACATCAGTCGAGTTACTATCTTTCATATTGGATTCCAGTTTCTCCTTACTCTTTTTCCAGGCTGCATCACAAAAAGATTCCATACCTTGAACTTTAGTAATCTGAGCATGAACATCTCTAAATGTTTTCCATGCTTTAATTACTTTCTGTTCTCATTCAAGCTATTTTCTTAAAATCTCCTCTTTCTTTAAGGACTCAGTTAGTTCATCTTTAGCAATCTTGCATTCAATCCTTAAATTTCAAATTCAATAAATTGAGACTATAGCACATTATTCCTCTCACTTAAAAACAAATTGTTTTCTTTAATATTAGCATTTTCCTTAGTGAGGGACTTGAGTGTAACACGCAGATGGTATAATTCAGTAGACATGTCATTTATTGCATCATTACACTCATCCTTAGTTAAATGAGCTAGGTTAGTTGTGATTACCTGATTGTTTGATGAACTTGTTTCTGTTTCATCTGACTTGGCCATTAGGGCTAGATTGACATAGCTAGTTTCTTCATCTTCATCCAATCCATTTGTAGCCCAGTCATTCTCATGTGTAATGAAATCCCTTTCCTTTTGTTTGAGCAGCTCAAAGTATTTTTGCTTATAATCAACAGGCTCAAACTTCTTTTTGCTAGAATCAGACTTTCTACACTCATTAGCAAAATGATCAGCTAAGCCACATTTGAAACACTTGAATTTGGATTTATCCACCATGTTTCTATTTGGCTTAGCAGCTCCAAAGTTCTCCTTGAACTTGAGCTTGGCAAATCTTCTAGATAAAAATGCTAATTGCTCATCTACATCATCCATGTCATCTTGACTCAACTGTTCTTCATTTTCAGCTGCCAGCCCTTTACCCTTGCTTTCACAGACCTTTGATGTAGATTGAACAGCTTCTACTTTCATCTCTTTCTCCTTCTCTAACTCAGCAACCAGTGCTATGGACCCTCCTTTCTTCCTTCCTTTCTCCAACCTTTCATCTTGCTCTATTTTAAGCTCATAAGTTTTTAGTATGCCATACAGTCTCTCCAAGGTGAACTCCTTGTAATCCTGAGAATTTCTCAATGAGACTGTCATTGGTTTCCACTCTTTTGGGAGAGATCTAAGGAACTTGAGGTTAGAGTCTTTTGTTTGGTAGACCCTTCCATGCAGTTTTAAAGCATTCAGTAATTTCTGAAATCTACTGAAAATATCAGTGAGTGACTCACTATCTTCACAATAAAAGTGCTTATATTGCTGAATTAGGAGCTGCATCTTATTTTCCCTTAATTGCTCAGTACCATCACAAATGATCTGAATTGTGTCCCAAACCTCTTTGGATGTTTTACAGTTAATGATGTTATCAAACATATCACCATCAACACCATTGAACAGTATGATCATGGCCTTCTTATCTTTCCTGACTTGCTCAATATCAGGATCTGACCATTCATGCCTAGGTTTAGGAACAGATGGTTCATTGCCAGTTGCAGCTCTCATAGATACATGAGGACCTCTTTCTATGCAGTCCACATAGGCCTTATCTTGAGAAAGAAGATATAGATGCATCTTCACCTTCCAGTGGTGATAGTTGTCCTTGTCAAGAAAAGGAATTTTAACTCCAGCATCCTTCTTGTTCATCTTGTTGTTTGTTGTGATCTTTATACTCTTTGTTCTTCAAGAGCTTGCTCTAATACCAATTGCTATTCCGTAACAATACAACAAGAATTACAGAAGGGGGTTGAATGTAATTCTGGCTACTTTTTCCAAATTTAAAGATGTTCTAACTTGATAAAATATGACAGTAATATTTTATCAACACATATTTGAAGTAGAACATCAGTTGGGATATTGTTGATCATCCTTCGGGTGCTTTTGTTGACCATCCGTCGGGAGCCTTTGTGAACCATCCGTCGAGAGCCTTTTATGTCACTTGACTCCATTTCATTTGTAATAACTCGAATTTTTGAGACCTTGTAAAACGTTTAATGAATAGTAACCCTGACGGACGGGAAAAACTTTTGAGCCCACACTATATAGTGCATGAGAAAATGAGTTTCAGAGTTGATATTATGATTATACGAACTAAATCAATGTATGTAAACGCTATTAGTTTTTAAAGAAAATGAAATTTGAAAAACGACCATATTTACGTCTCATCGAGGATTACGGGAATCCCAATATAATTATAAGATTAAAACCCTACGGATTTATATCCAAGTATGATAATTCAAAACATAAGAAATAAATACGAAAGGAATTACGTCGTGAACCATTTACGAGGAATTATGACAAAAATGTTTAAGCGACAGAGCGAACGCGTAAACGATTAAATAAACATAACACACTAAATAACCACGCTAAGAAAGTAACCATGGTTACTTTATCAAATAGTGAGCTAGATGTAGGATGATCAAGCAAAGATAATCAAATAGTGTGCTAAGGAAGCTAAAACAAGTAGCTTAGCTTGTAAACTAGGAAGCTACTTGGATTTGTCCCCAAGATTTGCAACAAGAATAAAATCCTAGGATACAAACTAGGAGAATATCAAATCAATATAAGATATCACCAATCCCATTTCCTAGAAGCACCCAAGGAAGCAAGCATAAAACTCTCCCCCTTCTTCATTTCTTCCATTCGGTAATTTCAAGAAAATGGAGGAATTCAAAATCAAAATCTCAAGTTCTAGCCAAGGTTAAATCCTCCCATTAATTCTTAAGCTTCCTAACAACCAAACTAAGGTAAGATAATTCTTTGATCTCTTTTTATCAAGGTTTGATGGGTAAAATAAAATCAAGAAAGTTACTAGTGAATAATATGAATAGTAACTCTTCTTTGGTTTCTTAATTTCAATGGTGGTTTTAGGTTCCAAAAATCATACCAAGCACTCCCAAGACTCCACCATCCTCAAGAACACATCTCAATCTTTCAAGAAAGGTCAAAATCTTTGACCCAAATTTATTTAAAGATTCAATTTCAAGATCCTTTTAGTAGGTAGTTATAAACCTAGTTTTAGAGGTGATATTGTTGAAATCTTGATGTTTAGTTAAGTAGATTTAAGGTTGATTGTTGTTGCCTCAAGAACATGATGTTCTTTGATGTTCTTGAGATGAGTTAGTGTTTGATTATTATATGATGATTGTTTATGGTAGTATAAAGATTTAGGGCGTAAACAAACTCCGATCATAAACGTAATCTCGTTAAAATGAACAAAATGTAATTTTAAGTTTCTGCAGAAAGTCCTGAAGATGTAAACTGTATTCTTGAAAACTAACCCTTGATTATGATAGAAAATGTTATAAGGATCGTTTAGGCACTTGAATCTCTTGATTCCGATTTACGGATCAAAGGTTATGGCCGTTTTACTAAAACTGATTTACGCGACAAAAACTGCTACGTATTACGAACTTTGAAAATATAAAGGATCAACTTAAGAATGTTCATAAATCATGAAATTTTTACAGAGATTAGTAATTAAGTTTCTTAACTGCCATAAAAATTTCAAGTGAAAATAATGATTTTTCAATTTTATAAAAATATCAGAACCGAGACCGCGCGATTAGAAACCGTAGAATCCATAAGCGGAGCCGACAACGAAAATGAAAATGAACCTAAGATACTTAGAAAAATGAAGCGACCGTGATGTGAATAAGGACTTAAAAGAATAATAAGGGTAATATAAGTTGAGAGGGTGTATAATAAGTAGCGCATGAGTGCGAGTCGCCGTAAATTAGAACGGGACCTAACGAAATGAATTGTGTTCATGATTATAGATTTCCAAGCGGAACCTAGAGCATTCTCCACCTCGAGATACCCATGTAAGTTTGCGAACCCAACTCCATTTACTGTTGTGTTGTGAAAGGATTGTTTTATTATCATTGCATAAATACCATGCTTGCCATGATACGTAGTAATTGAACTTTTTGAATGATATAGCGATGTTGTACGATAAGTATATATCGTGAAATGTTTAATTCCTCAATAAGCGTAAAGTATTATAATAAGACCGAGAGTCCGTCGGGATTTCAAGATAAAAACCCGGGAATCATTCCGGTGATATTATACGACGATTACAAGTCCATAATAGTACGTTTTAAAGGGACTCAACGTCACTTACGAAATATTAAAATACCTCGAACTTTCATAAAACAATTTCCCAACGATCATATTCCCTCAACTATATTTTATTGTTCGAGTAATAAATATTATATACATATTCCTTTATTATGGGAGAAGTGTACTCCAACGATTATTTATTTCAAACCCGATTAAACATTAAAGATTATTAATTACGTAGACATAAACTAGTTGAGGAATATTATTTTAAATATTCTTTTAGAAAGTAAACTCATTCGAGGTTTAATTATTTATTGATTATCATTTAATTAATTATTATTTATTAAAGGGTTTATTTATGATTTAAAATCATTTAACCTGATTAAAAATATTTTCTGATTTTCGGAAAATCATTCGAATAATTTCAGATCATCGGAGAATATTATCTCGACTTATTTTTTAATATAGTTTCAAAGAGAAACTTCCCCCCTTATTTAATTATCTGTTGACAACGGTCAACTCACATCCCTAGTACTTCCTCCGAAAACTTTCGGAAGTACATATATATGAAGTAAAGCTATGCCTATCAACAAGCAAAACGCTTGGGGAAACTTCGACGTGGTTCGAGTTCTTGAGATATGATAGGATATCCTAAAGGACAAGGGAGGGGTAGGATCCAAGTACTTCGTGTATTGGATAGACTACTGTACCGTAGGAGACGGTATAACATGTACCTAAGGACCAGCGAAATGTGTGTATACCCGAAATGAGGACACATAGCCCGTATGTGGCAAGAGTGATAACCGAGATACGAAGATGTCGTCCTTCTACTAGTAGAATAGGTTACTTTTATCGTAGTACAACTGATCATCGTATGCGGTGGCTCCAACGAATGTCCTATTCTTCCAATTGGAATTGTGATGCAATATCGTAACCCAGGCTTAGGTGTTGGGTTTTATTAAGGTATTCGCAGGATAATAAAATCCACTAAAGAATTGTTTTTATAAGAAGGTGTGTGTCACTAAAGGAAAAACTAAATTCGAATAAAACATAATTATCATATATGATGTTTTACGTAAGTTATCATACAGTCATTTCATACTGTACATTATTATGCTGGGCATTATAGCTCACACTTATTTTCTTAAATTGACACAACACAACAGTGAATGAAGATGCCTACCATGAGAACCACAGCCAGGAAACGGGTAGGAAATGGACAGCTGTTCTGTAGATTGTTTGGTGATGTACCACAGGTAGTCCGAATAAGTTGGATTGGTTTTCAGTTGTTTTTAGTTCGGCTTATTTGTAAGTATGACTTATGTAAGGTAATAAACAAGAAACATATATTTGACCGACAGACTAGCCTTACTTAAAGGTTACTCCCCGGTAAGACTTAACTACTTTTGGGTTGTAATAATTATCACTTTATGGTTGAATTACTCTAGCTATGAATGGTTCATTTCCAAGACAATAACCTATAAGTGTGTGTGTGTGTGTGATAAGTGTGGGGCCGTGAAGCGTGAGTATTTACATATTGCAGTGTGAGGTATGTGGTTGTAGTAGTTTAGATGGCGTGGCCTCCGAGATTCCTGATCCCGGATTTTGGGGCGCCACATAAATGATATCAGAGCCTTAGGTTATCAAATCTTGGAAATGATAGGATATAAAATACGTTGACATAGGAATAATAGAATAATCAATTAGAGCTCAAGTCGAGTTCATCGTCGGGCTACACGGGTAGTCTTGACAGTTTTTACCCTCAAGGGAATTCCGACTCTAAGTTAGTAACACCTTGCCTATTGTGTCAGGTACCAGTGGAGCCTATGAGGGAGGTTGACCCTGTTGATGATGTTATGGTTCCTGAGCGTGACCCTACTCCCGAGCTGGAGAACCCACCCATTGATGACTGAGATGATGACCCTACTGAGGATGTTCTGGAGGAGGAGACCGACCATCCTATCCCCATAGCTGATGACGTTGAGATGACCCAGGGAGATGGCGTAGGCTGGAGGGATGTAGAGATGTACCCTCACGCGACTATTCGCTCTCCGACCCCACCCCTAGGGATTCAGAGCCCTATGCCCTATACTGAAGATGATGACGAGGATGGAATATATGCATAGGTCTACGAGGCTTACGACATATCCTCTAGCGACCCAGATTCACCTCTACCACCCCCGGCGACCATGCATATAGCTGTACACGACTGGATGGTGGCTCAGCTTAACGTTGAGATCACTGCGGCATCTGCTCGTATTGCGGAGTTACGCCAGGAATTAACAGTTGAGAGAGCCATCCGACTAGGATGCCCAGGGGATTTTAGAGCTGCTTCCCCAGCCATAGCCCGCAGGGAGATTGATGGAATCGAGCTCCGTACCCGGGTTCAGATGAGGATGATAGCGATTGGAGGATACATCCCGGTAGTTGATGCAGAGCTCATGTTGGCAGGAGCGATGAGGAGGGTGCGTGACCTCACGCGCAGTGACAGTGACTGAGGTACTAGTGACTGAGGTACTAGTGACTAGACATGGACCTTGAAGAAGGTTGGGTGACTTGTCACCAATTTTGATAGGATAGCTAGTAGTAGATAGCGTTCCTAGCCCTTCAAGGTACACAGCTTATGTATTTACATTTCAGTATTCAGGACAAGTAGTGATGTATTATAATCAAGCTTGTATGAACTCAGCTAGTTGTTTTGTCCCCCTGATATAAGTGGGAGACCTTATGAAATATATATCTAGCAGTTATTAAGAAATTGATGTCCATATTATTGCACTTTATAAAAATATGCTAGATAATAAATGACACGCTTACACATGAATAAATTAATCCAACTGTTATAATTACAACTATGTTGACAAATTTTCATTATCAGAACAATGTCACCCCGTAGAAGAGGAACCAGGGCACAGCCCACAGAATCGGTTAACCAACAATGGAATGAACCTGACCCTTTAGTAAATGAAGAAAGTGAAGAGGACCTAGACTATAATGAATATGATGAGGAAGAATATATAGAAGAAGAGGCTGAGGATACCCATCAGGGAGGGAACCCCATGAATGAATTTATGGAACTGTTAAGAGCAAATCTGAAACAATAGCCTATTCCACCACAGCCACATGCTGCCCAACAGACTGCAGCCACTGCCTTTAGGGCCTTCAAATCTCTCAAACCCCCAGAGTTTCTAGGATCTGCCGACCCCGTTGAAGTACGGGCCTGGCTCAAGGAGATAGAAAAGTCCTTCGAGATACTAGGTGTTGAGGAACGACACAAGACCATTTTCGCTCCTTACATGCTGAAAGGAGAAGCTCACTACTGGTGGGAGTCCAAACGAAACCTAGAGACTGATGTTGTGATCCCATGAGATAGATTTACCCGACTATTCTTAGACAAGTATTTCCCTAGGTTTATGGAAACCCAGATGGAGATTAAGTTTCTGGAATTGAAACAGGATAAGATGACTGTGGCAGAATATGAGGCCAAGTTTACTGAGTTGTCGAGATTTGTGCCTGAGTTCGTGAATACCGAAGAGAAGAAAGTGCGAAGGTTTCAGCTTGGTCTGAAACAATAGATCCAAAACCGAGTGGCGATGTTAGAGCTGACAGATTATGCCACCTTAGTGCAGAAAGCCTCGATTGTTGAAGCTGGCAGTGAGCAGAGTGTGAGGGAAAAGGAAAATAGGAAGAGGAAGATAGGAAGCCAAGGAATAGGAACCGGGAACATGAGCCTTCCAAGCAGGTTCGTCAGGGGAGTAGTGTCCCAACCTGCGCGAGGCCCCGGATTCAGAAAGGCCCCAAGTGAGAGTGTTGGCCAGGGCGGCGGACAATCTAGGGCAATATTTTATAGCCAACGATGTGCCCCAATACCGGAATATTAGACATGCGGAAAAAGACACCTTGGGGTGTGCACCCAGCAAGAGCCCCTCTGAAAGATTACAGGTGTGACCAACCCGGACACCTTGCCAACAACTGTCCCCAATACAGCAAGACATGTTTCCAATGTGGTAAAATAGGACACATGAGGAAGGATTGCCCAACACTGAAGCCCCCAGCCTCGGGGATGAGCAGAGCTGCATCCAACCGACCCCCAGCTGCTAGGACCTTCAACATGACTGTTTAGGATGTTGTCTGAAACACTGACGTGATAGCAGGTACCCTTTTGTTAAATTCCGAGCATGCAAATGTCCTAATTGATTCTGGAGCAACCAAGTCAATTATATCTCAAGATTTTGCTAAAAAGTTAAAACTTAACGCCACACCCTTACGTGAGGTATTACGAGTGGAAATAGCAAACAAAGAAATAATTCCTGTGAATCGAGTACACCCTAAGTGCAAGTTGAAATTAAAAGGGAAGGTCTTCGAGGTTGACCTAATCCCATTTGCGTTAGGAGAATTTGATGTAATCTTAGGAATGAATTAGTTATCTAGTAATGGAGTGCAAATAGATTGTGAACGGAAGAGGGTAAAGATAAGAGTGCAAAATGAAAAAGAAGTAGTATTTAAAGGTCAACAACAGAACCAGAAATTTATGACCATGCTATAGGCAAAAAGGTTATTAAGGAAAGCTAACGAGGCCTATTTGGCTTATATGATATATACCAAGAAGGAAGTCCCTAATATACAGGACATACCCGTAGTGAACGAATTCGAGGATGTATTTCCAGAGAACTTACCAGGGTTGCCACCTGACAGGGAAATAGAATTCGCTATAGAAATTAGCACCAGGAACGACACCAGTATCCAATGCCCCATATAGACTTGCCCCAGTTGAGATGAATGAACTAGCTTCTCAAGTGCAAGAGTTGTTAGATAATGGAATGATAAGACCCAGTGTGTCACCATGGGGAGCGCCAGTACTATTCGTAAAGAAAAAGGACGGCAGTATAAGATTATGCATAGACTATCGAGAATTGAATAAGTTGACTATTAAGAATAGGTATCCTCTCCCCAGGATTGATGACCTATTCGACCAACTCAAGGGAGCTGTACATTTTTCCAAAATAGATTTGAGAACAGGATATCACCAGTTGAAAATCAGACCGGAAGATATACCGAAGACTGCTTTTCGCACTAGGTGTGGGCACTATGAATTCTTAGTCATGTCGTTTGGGTTAACCAATGCACCCGCAACCTTTATGGATTTGATGAACAGAGTGTTCAAAAAGTACCTAGATATATGCGTGATAGTTTTTATAGATGATATTCTGATCTACTCAAAGACAGAGCAAGAATATGCAGAACATTTGAGGATAGTCTTGGAAATCTTGAGGAATGAGAAATTGTATGCCAAGTTCTCGAAGTGCGAGTATTGGTTAAGAGAAGTTCAGTTCTTAGGACATGTGGTGAGTAGCAAGGAAGTTTTAGTTGACCCTGCCAAAATAGAGGCGGTATCCAACTGGGAAAGACCAACTACCCCAACAGAGGTTAGGAGTTTTATGGGTTTAGCAGGATATTACCGAAGATTCGTGCAAGACTTTGCTAAGATAGTTGGTCCACTAACGAGACTTACCCGGAAGACAGAAAAGTTTGTATGAACAGAGAAATGTGAGGAAAGCTTTCAGGAACTGAAAATAAGGCTGGTGTCGGTACTAGTGCTCACTCTTCCCGATGGAAAGGGAGAGTTTGTGATATACAGTGACGCATCGCTTAAAGGATTAGGATGTGTACTGATGCAGCACGAAAAACTTATAGTGTATGCCTCTCGGCAATTGAAGGAGTATGAGAGCAGATACCCGACTCATGATCTAGAACTAGCAGCCATAGTGTTTGCCCTGAAAATTTGGAGACACTACTTATACGGTGAGAAATGCGAGATCTACACAGACCATAAAAGCCTCAAATATATTTTCACTCAGAAGGAACTGAACATGAGATAAAGGAGATGGTTAGAGTTGATAAAGGACTACGACTGTGAAATTTTGTATCACCCAGGTAAAGCCAATGTGGTGGCTGACGCCCTGAGTAGGATGGAAAGACTCAAGATGATAATGACATCGGAGGAGTTAATTAAGGAATCCGAGAAGATGAAAATTGACGTGAAAATGACCGATAAAGGAACGGAAGGATTATTTGAGATTAAGCTAGTGCCGCAACTGACTGAAAAGATACGAGTATGTCAGGAAAAGAAGGCGGATGAAGAAAGAGAAACATTGACCGGTGAAGAAGTGAGATGCGAGAAGGATGAGAAAGGGATCATGAAGAATACGTCCTGAATTTGGATTCTAAATGTGCAAGAGTTAAAGGATGAGCTGCTGCATGAAGGGCACAACTCCAGATATTCAATCCACCCAGGAAGTACGAAAATGTACCGTGACCTTAAGGAATATTATTGGTGGCCTAACATGAAGAGAGAAGTAGCGGGGTGGGTCAGCAAGTGCTTGATATGCCAGAGAGTGAAGGCGGAACATCAGCGACCTAGTGGACTATTACGGCCCCTGGAAATTCTGGAATGGAAATGGGAGCATATAGCCATGGATTTTGTGACAGGCTTACCAAGGACAAAGAACAATCACGACGCCATATGGGTTATCATAGATAGATTGACCAAGTCCGCACACTTCCTACCAATCAATGAAAGGTACATTGTAGACAAGTTGGTGGACATTTACTTAAAGGAAATTGTAGTGAGACACGGCGTTCCTGTAGCCATAGTGTCAGATAGAGACCCAAGGTTTAGTTCCCAATTTTGGAGAAGTTTCCAGGAATGCGTAGGCACTAGACTAAACATGAGTATCGCTTACCACCCCCAGGCTGATGGGCAAAGCGAAAGGACTATTCAGACCCTAAAAGATATGCTACGAGTATGTGCCATTGATTTCAAAGGAAATTGGGATGACCACTTACCCCTGATCGAATTTGCTTACAATAATAGCTAACACGCTAGCATAGGAATGCCTCCGTATGAAGCTCTTTACGGAAGGAGATGTCACTATCCCCTATGTTGGAATGAAGTTGGAGAACACAAGATATTAGGGCCAGAGTTAGTCCAATAGACCAGGGAAATGGTGAGACTCATCAGGAAAAGACTGGTAGCAGCTTAGGACAGATAAAAGAAGTATGCCGGCCAGACCAGGAAGGATAAGGAATATGAAGTAGGAGAGGCTGTGCTATTGAAGGTATCTCCGTGGAAAGGAGTGATGAGATTTGGGAAGAAAGGGAAGCTGAGTCCCAGATTCATAGGACCCTTTGAAATTTTGAGAAGAATAGAACCTCTAGATTACGAGCTCGCCTTGCCTCCTAATCTGCAACAAGTGCACAACGTGTTCCATGTGTCCATGTTAAGGAAGTACCATGCAGATGCACGACATGTAATAGAATACAAGCAGGTAGATTTACAACCAGACCTGACCTACATCGAATAGCCAGTAAGGATAATGGACCAAAAAGAACAAGTGTTGAGGAACAAGACTGTGAAGCTGGTTAGGATCTTATGGAGAAATCAAAATGTCGAAGAGTCAGCTTGGGAACTTGAAGACGCAATGAGGAATAGATATCCCCACTTATTTTCTAATTGATTCCGGGACGGAATCCTTATTAGAGGGGAACACTGTAATAACTCGAATTTTTGAGACCTTATAAAATGTTTAATGAATAGTAATCCTGACGGACGGGAAAAAATTTTGAGCCCACACTATGTAGTGCATGAGAAAAATGAGTTTCGAAGTTGATATTATGATTATACGTACCAAATGAGTGTATGTAAACGCTATTAGTTTTAAAGAAAACTTACTTTGAAAAACGACCATATTTACGACTCATTGAGGATTACAGGAATCCCAATATAATTATAAGATTAAAACCCTACAGATTTATATCCAAGTATGATAATTCAAAACATAAGGAATAAATATGAAAGGAATTACATCGCGAACCATTTACGAGGAAGTATTACGAAAACGTTTAAGCGACCGAGCGAACGCGTAAATGATTAAATAAATGTAACCCACTAACTAACCATGGTAAGAAAGTAACCATGGTTACTTTATCAAATAGTGAGCTAGATGTAGGATGATCAAGCAAGGCTAATCAAATAGTGTGCTAAGGAAGCTAAAACAAGTAGCTTAGCTTGTAAACTAGGAAGATACTTGGATTTGTCCCCAAGCTTTGCAACAAGAATAAAATCCTAGGATACAAACTAGGAGAATATCATATCAATATAAGATATCACCAATCCAATTTCCTAGAAGCACCCAAGAAAGCAAGCATAAAACTCTCCCCCCTTCTTCATTTCTTCCATTCGGTAATTTCAAGAAAATGGAGGAATTCAAAATCAAAATCTCAAGTTCTAGCCAAGGTTAAATCCTCCTATTAATTCTCAAGCTTCCTAACAACCAAAATAAGGTAAGATAATTCTTTGATCTCTTTTTATCAAGGTTTGATGGGTGAAATAAAATCAAGAAAGTTACTAGTGAATAGTATGAATAGTAACTCTTCTTTGGTTTCTTGATTTTAATGGTGGTTTTAGGTTCCAAAAATCATACCAAGCACTCCCAAGACTCCACCATCCTCAAGAACACATCTCAAGATTCCAATAAAGGTAAAAATCTTTGAACCAACTTTATTTAAAGATTCAATTTCAAGATCCTTTTAGTAGGTAGTTATAAACCTAGTTTTATAGGTGATATTGTTGAAATCTTGATGTTTAGTTAAGTAGATTTAAGGTAGATTGTTGTTGCCTCAAGAAAAATGATGTTCTTGAGAGGAGTTAGTGTGTTGATGATGATATGATGATTGTTGATGGTAGTATAAATATTTAGGGCGTAAACGAAACTCCGATCATAAATGTAATCTCGTTAAAACGAACAAAACATAACTTTAAGTTTCTGCATAAAGTCCCGAAGATTTAAACTGTAGTTTCTTGAAACATAACCCTTGATTATGATATAAAATGTTATAAGGATCTTTTAGGTGCTTGAATCGCTTGATTCCGATTTACGGATCAAAGGTTATGGCCGTTTTACTAAAAGTGATTTGCGCAACAAAAACTGCTACGTATTACGAACTTTGAAAATATAAAGGATCAACTTCAGAATGTTCATAAATCATGAAATTTTTACAGAGAGTATTAATTTGAGTTTCCTAACTGCCATAAAAATTTCAAGTGAAAATAATGATTATTCAAGTTTATAAAAATATCAGAGCCGAGACCGCGTGATTAGAAACCGTAGAATCCATAAGCGGAGCCGACGACGAAAATAAAAATGAACCTAAGATACTTAGAAAAATGAAGCGACCATGATGTGAATAAGGACTTAAAGGAATAATAAGGGTAATATATATTGAGAGGGTGCATAATAAGTAGCGCATGAGTGCGAGTCGCCGTAAATTAGAACGGGACCTAACAAAATGAATTGTGTTCATGATTATAGATTTCCGAGCGAAACCTAGAGCATTCTCCACCTCGAGATACCCAGGAAAGTTTGCGAACCCAACTCCATTTACTGTTGTGTTGTGAAAGGATTGTTTTATTATCATTGCATAAATACCATGCTTGCCATGATACGTAGTAATTGAATTTTTTGCATGATATGGCGATGTTGTACGATAAGTATATATCGTGAAATGTTTAATTCCGCTATAAGCATAAAGTATTATAATAAGACCGAGAGTCGGTCGGGATTTCAAGATAAAAACACGGGAATCATTCCGGTGATATTATAGGACGATTACAAGTCCATAATAGTCCGTTTTCAAGGGACTCAACGTCCACCTACGAAACATTAAAATACCTCGAACTTTTATTAAACGATTTCCCAACGATCATATTCCCTCAACTATATTTTATTGTTTGAATAATAAATATTATATACCTATTCCTTTATTATGGGAGAAGTATACTCTAACGATTATTTATTTCAAACCCGATTAAACATTAAAGATTATTAATTACGTAGACATAAACTAGTTGAGGAATATTATTTTATATATTCTTTAAGAAAGTAAACTCATTCGAGGTTTAATTATTTATCGATTATCATTTAATTAATTATTATTTATTAAAGGGTTTATTTATGATTTAAAATCATATAACCTGATTTAAAATACTTTCTGATTTTCGTAAAATCATTCGAATAATTTAAGATCGTCGGAGAATATTATCTCAACTTATTTTTTAATATAGTTTCAAAGAGAAACTCCCCCCCCCCCTTTATTAATTATCTGTTGACAACGGTCAACTCACATCCCTAGTACTTCCTCCGAAAAATTTCGGAAGTATATATATATGAAGTAAAGCTATGCCTATCAAAAAGCAAAACGCTTGGGGGAACTTCGATGTGGTTCGAGTTCTCGAGATATGATAGGATCTCCTAAAGGACAAAGGAGGGGTAGGATCCAAGTACTTCGTGTATTGGAAAGACTACTACTACCGTAGGAGATGGTACAACATGTACCTAAAGACCTGAGAAGTGTGTGTATACCCGAAATGAGGACACATAGCCCGTATGCGGCAAGGGTGATAACCGGGATACGAGGGTGTCGTCCTTTTACTAGTAGAAAAGGTTACTTTTATCGCAGTATGATTGATCATCGTATGCGGTGGCGCCAACGAATGTCCTATTCTTCCAATTGGAATTGTGATACAATACCGTAACCCAAGCCTAGGTGTTGGGTTTACTATTAAGGTATTCGCAGGATAATAAAATCCACTAAAGAATTGTTTTTATAAGAATGTGTGTGTCACCAAAGGAAAAACTAAATTCGAATAAAACATAATTATCATATATGATGTTTTACGTAAGTTATCATACAGTTATTTTCATACTGTACATTATTATGTTGGGCATATAGCTCACTTGTTTTCTTAAATTGACACAACACAACAGTGAATCAAGATGCCTACCATGAGAACCACAACCAGGAAACGGGTAGGAAATGGATAGTTGTTCCATAGATTGTTTGGTGTTATAACAAAGGTAGTCCGAATAAGCTGGATTGGTTTTCAGTTGTTTTTAGTTCGGCTTATTTATAAGTATGACTTATGTAAGGTAATAAACAAGAAATGTACATTTGACCGACGGACTAGCCTTACTTAAAGGTTACTCCTCGTTAAGACTTAACTACTTTTGGGTTATAATAATTATCACTTTATGGTTGAATTACTCTAGCTATGAATGGTTCGTTTCCAAGACAATAACCTGTAAGTGTGTGTGTGTGTGTGATAAGTGTGGGATCGTGAAGCGTGAGTATTTACATATTGCAGTGTGAGGTATGTGGTTGTAGTAGTTTAGATGGCGTGGCCTCCGAGATTCCTGACCCCGGATTTTGGGGCGCCACATCATTTATACATAATTATAAGACATCTTATATTTACAATTAGTCACCCTATTCTGTATATCAACTAGTAGTCAACATGACTTATATACTCCAGCAGGATCTACACATTGTTGCTTGCAGAAATGTGCTACAAACTTATTGTTACATAAGCTACACTCTCGATGGATGTTCAGTTACCATCCGTCGGGACTATAAGGATCATCCGTCGGGATAATAATAAAGCATCCGTCGAGAGCTACAAAATTCACCAAGTTAAATCTACTAAGGTGTTTTGTTAATCTTATCATCAACTACACAACATATTCCTAACAATTTTTATACGAGAATTAATATACATTGATTCCATTAAAAGTTATCCTTGACCGGGTAAAGATTAAAATGGACATTGGGTATATTATGAATCGTATGAGAAATATGAATGATCTAGATGTGATTTAACCCTCCTATTTTAGGAGTGATATTATTAGCCTCTTGTGTGAGCTAGACTATGAAATGCGTGTCCACGCTCAAATATTGATTTGATATGACAGTCTACTCATTGATCAAGGAAACTTGGATTAAATGATGATAAGGATGACACATTACATACCTCTAGTTTAATCTATAATATTTGATTAAAGAGATTATATTATATTGTACATTATTCACGAAAGGTCTACTCGATCATCGATTCAATTATTATTACTTGGGTAGCAATGATGTATTACTAGATGCCGCTCATTGTTTACAATTTTAAATTAGATTTAAAATTCGTTACCAACGTAATAATAACCTATAGGATCACACACAAAGATTGCTTGAAGGATTATTTAATTTAAATTGGATTTAAATTAAATTAAAGTAGTTCAAATTATTTATAATATTAATTAAGTATGACTTAATTAATTAGATAAATAATGATATTCAAATTTACTAATATCAATTATGAAATTTAGTTGTTAAATATTTAAGTGTGACTTAATTATTATACAAATAAGAATTTCGAATTAATAATAACTCCTAATTAGTTAACAGTTGTAATTCTTTTTGTACTCTCTAAATAATATCTGTGGTGGCTGATTTTTAAGATTAGACTTTTACAAAAAATCTAACCAGCAAGAGAGAAGATGGAGAGAGCAAGAAGAAACGAGATTGTGCAAGCATTCGTGTGGATACTGATAGAGCGTAGATTGCGAGAGCGGGATGCGTGGTGATTGTACAATCCTTGTATCTCCATTATTCAACCAATTTGTGAAGCTTCTTAAGGTAAACAATCTAATTTACAAATTAAATATATGTTTTTCGCATGGATCTTGCGGTGGGTTTCGAAAATTCTGGTTTTTTACGTTTTTAATTACTGCTTCTGTTGCGTTTATGTGCTCGAAACCCTTCAATGGAATCAGAGCTACTTGCAAAAAGTGTTTAATTCATTTATGTGTTTACTGGTTTTATGATGATAACATGTATACAATATTCCAAGATTGTTATGTATGCGGTTTTGTATGTTTTACATGTTGTTATGTTTATATATCGGTATGTATGTATATATTCTGAATATATGATATTCATGAGAGTTGTATAATCAAATGATGATTATATAATATGTATATATACTGATATATACATGTTTTGTGTTTGTTTTTATTATAAGAATCATATTTGATACGATTCTAAATCAGATGTAGCGGATTTGCTGAAATCTGGGTCTGGTGTCCGATTTTGGCGAACGAATACGCTATTTTATATGGAATCGAGTGTCTGAACGAAACTTGTAGCTAAAGCTATCATCAACTAATCTGTAAGGAGTTTGACTTCATTTGATCCCTGTAATCGGCGATTTAATGTTATCAGATTTAATTGCGAATTTTCTGATTTTTGCCAAATTTGGTTTTCATGATTAGATCATGATGGGTATGATATGGTAAGATCATATTATATGTTTCAACATGTTCTTATGTGTTAATTGAGCATGGTGGATGGTTATGGCTTATGACCTTAGGTTAATGGTTTTTGTTTTTTTAAATACGGCTTGCATGTCGTTTGATCTTGTAATTATTAAATCTCGAATATAACTCGAGTTCTTATTGTAAGTACATTAGATTAGTTTTTATTTTTCATTCATGTAATATACATAAAGACATGAATATTTGAAGATCAAGGAAGGGTAACCTCACATGGAGGTCATCCAAGGAAGCAATACAAGAAAGAAGACATGTAATAGTTAGCTTGTATTTATTTTGCACCTTAGATTGACCTAGATCTCTGTCATTAGCTTGAGCAAGATGACATAGGATGAAGGCATAACCAACCATGTTTATTTATTGCATTTTACATATATATGCACATATGATGAATGTATGTGTAGAGTAGTTTATAAAGATGCATGCTTAATTAGATTAAGGATGTATGTATTAGATACGACACCCATGCCATGCTTGCTAAACAAGATAAAATCTGTAACGATTCAAGATTTTAAAATGAACAAATGATTATGAGATTCTCGTGTTTATGAAACACGGAATAAAATACAAATTTTATTTGTTTCTAACATAGGGCGATTTTGTCAAAAGCGAGTTCATTGAACTTGTAAGGTTGTGGGTTTTAAGCGAGACCGTTGTGACTTCCTCACTACCTGGAAATCAAACCATTGACGAATATTGATTTGAAGTATTTTATTCAAGGAAAAATTTGAAATCTCTTTATGATGGGATCATGATAATTTTAAAATTAACAAAACCCTAAAGTTAATATTAAGTTGATAATATGCCTTCTATCGTGGGAGATGTGTTGAAGTATATTGATACTTTTTGACTATTGGGTTTGACTTAACTAAGTTATCACAATAGGATTGTGAACTTAGAGGCATAGAGTTTGGCGAGATTTATTAGATAAATATGAACAAATGTTGTTCCACCAAGCTATTCAAGAGTTATATAGTTGATATAATTGACAAATATTGTCTACCTAAATAATCATGTTTTAGGAGAAAAATCCAAAGCTGACCTAACACATGGTGAAATATGGATCTTGGATCACTAAAAGGATATAGAAGATATTCTTTCCGAATTAATAGTTAGGTCTATTGATTTAATAAAAATTGTGGGATATATATATATATTGTGAATATATGTACGAATAATCACTTGAACATAATTTAATGTTCATCTATAGGCTAAGTCATTTTATGCACTTTAATATTGTAGATATCAAATGACAAATAACTTCTCAATGTAATAGTCCTTGATAAAGACAGGCTGACATGAAATAATTTCCTCAATTGATATGGGAACTTTAGGATTGTCCTCAGGTTCAAGGATGTCACTCAAACCCCTCCCTTATTTCTTCTAGCTAAGAATGAACATGTGCTGAACAAAATGCTAACTAGTAGCAAATTGATTATGCAAGTGATGTTTCATGTCTAATGCTTGTAATTATGAGTGCTGAGCTTTAGAAGCAACAAGAGCATAATGATGCTTATGATATGATTGAGCACCTTCAAAGGATGTTTGAAGGATAGGCTCGTCAGAAAGATTTGACAGTAATAAGGCACCATACTTTTGCATTAATAGGAGAATGATATCCAGTTGAACCACATGTTCTAAAGATGACAGGTATATGTACCTTGATATTTTGGGTTTCAAGAATAGTCTAGAAACTCAGCTTGATTTGATCAAACAATCTATAAACAACTTATATTCTTAGTTTGTTAAGAACTGAAGGAATGAGATAGACAAAACACTCACTGAGTTGTTAAGCATATTTAGAACTACTGAAAATAACACGGTAAAGGCATGAATTACGTCCATATTGATGCAAATGGTTAAGAAAAGTGGAGAGGAAAGGTGAAGATTTGATCTTATTCGGTGTCAAACCAAAGTCCAATCCTAAAGGGCTTTTGAAGCCTGATAGTGGTGTTGCTAAAGATGATGATTGACATTTCTATGGAAATAACTGGATGATTGGAAGTTAAATTTTTGAGCTTGTTTGGAAGATTTAAAGAAGAAAACTAGAAATGGTCAAGCTTCAGGTATCGGGTTAGAATTGGAGCAAAAGTTGTTGCTCTAGTTGAACGAACTCGATACCTAATTTTGCCTATAAGGCGAGATTGAGATCTTGATAAATTGTTATTACGTGCCTGCCTTTAGCAGATACATTAAATCAATTTCTTATCAGGACAAGAAAGGTTTTCATTTTAATTAAATAAACAATAGTTTTTTATTCTATTTTAGTGATAAGGCTTATAATGTTGCAAATTAGTTAACAATTTATATGTCCTAAGATGACTCAAATCAAACATTATCTCTAGCATTGTCGTTAAGCCATATTAATAAGAAATGCATTTCTGAATTACATATAGATGGATACTTGGATAAGTTTGATTCTGAGTCATCCGGAAGATGCGAACTTTGTTTCATTGGCAAAATGACTAAAGCTTCTTTTACCTGATCAGGTGAAAGGGCCACCGCACGATTAGGACTTACATAATGATGTATGTGGTCGATTGCGTATGATGGCAATGAGTGGCTCTTACTACTTCATAACATTTATTGTTGACTTCAGTAGGTATGGTAATGTATATCTTATTAAGAACAAATCTGATTCTTTTAAAATTTTCAAAGAATATAAGGCTGGAGTAGAAAAGCAAACAGAGGAAAGTATAAAAGTTCTACGATCAGATCGTGGAGGAGAGTACTTAAGCCTTAATTTTAAGAGTTTCTTGAAGGAGTGTGATAGTGTATTATAACTTACTTCTTATGGAATACCTCAATAGAATAGAGATTCTGAGAGGAGAAATCGTACCTTGTTGGACATAGTGCGATCGATGATGACTCAAGCGGATCTTCCATTCAGTTTCTGGGGTTAGGCTCTAGAATCAGCTGCATATACACCTAACCAAGTTCCCATTAAAGCGGTTCAAAATACTCCGTATGAAATATAGAGTGATAAATGTCATAGCATGTCATTTATGAAAATATGGGGATGTGAGGCGTTTGTAAAATGTTTAGCCTCTGACAAGCTTGGACAAAAATTAGATAGATGGTATTTTATGGGATACCTAAGTGAGACTAGGGTATAGTTTTTATAATCCTTCCGAGAACAAAGTGTTTGTTGCTCGAGCCACTGTATTTCTTGAGGGAGAACTACTTTCTAAGAAAATCAGTGGGAGGACAATACATCTCGATGAAGATCAAGAACCACATGATAACATTGAACAAGAGTTGGAATAAGATCAGGATGTATATCAAAATATTGAAAGTAATCCTATTTAGGAAACACAGGTTATTTATAAATCTAGTAGGATTTACCATGAGTTCAGGAGAAATTATGGATTTCTTTTGACTCAAGATGGTGATGTGATGCTTACGGATAATGATAAACCTCTCACCTACCAAGATGCAATGAACAGTCTAGACTCCGAGAGATGGTTGGAGGCCATGAAATCCGAGATTGAATCCATTTATCAAAATAAATTATTGACTTTAGTTGATCCACTCGAAGGGGTAAAACCTATAGGGTGCAAGTGGGTTTTCAAGAAGAAAACTGACATGGATAGTTAAGTACAGACCTATAAGACGCGACTAGTGGCAAAAGGTTTTAAACAAATTCATGGTATAGACTATGATGAGACTTTTTCCCCGGTTACTGTGGTCAAGTCCATTGGGATTTTACTAGCAATAGCTGCTTACTTTGACTATAAAATTTGGCAAATGGATGTCAAAACTGCTTTCTTATATGGGAGCCTTGAAGAGGATGTATATATGATATAAACTGAGGATTTTTTCGATCCAAAGTTTGCTAAAATAGTTTGTAAGTTTCTTCTATCTATTTATAGATTGAAACAAGCCTCAAGGAGAATAATATTCATTTTGATAAAACGGTCAAAGAGTTTGGCTTTATTCAAAATGAAGATGAACCATGTGTTTGCAAGAAGGTTAGTGGGAGCCATGTGACTTTCCTAGTATTATACGTAGATGACATATAACAGATATGGAATGACATACCTTCTCTACAGGCTATTAAGACTTAGTTGAGAAATAGTTTCTAGATGAAAGACTTAGGCGATGCTACCTATATATCAGGGATCAAGATCTATAGAGATAGATTGAAGAGATTAATCGACCTAGTCGGAGTACATATATTGATAAAGTATTACATCATTTTATGATGTAAGAGACAAAGAAAGGAGATATTTCAATGTCTCCTAGGATAGTGATTTCAAAAGACAATTTCCCCCTAAATCATTAGATGAGAAGGGCCATTTGAAAAAGTTCCAGATGCGTCAGCAATTGGATATCACAGCCCCAAAAAAAACACTATCAAAATACAACTGAATGATATAGAGTTATTAAAAATGGCTGTTGACAACAGAATCCAAGATCGCAAAGGTTCAGTGTTTGAACAGTCCAACACTACAACTGTTACAACTTATATATATATAAAGCTACTGGTCCTCACACAAACACCAACTATACTACCTGAGCTCTCACATAAGCCTCAGCATCTCCACCGGTAGACTTACGAGCAGTCTGCTTGAATCTAACCATACTTGCTAGCTGAAATATCATGAATGAAAAGCAAGAAGTGAGCCAAACGCTCATCAAGGTATATCATAAGCCAGAATTTAACAGCATAGCAATTTATATCTGGAAATTGAGATGTATAGAATCATTATTCAAGTCAAAATATTTATAACCAAAATATTGCTTAAAATCATTTTATGACGCTACGGATTACAACCGGTGATCAGCCGCGAAGTAATCCTGAACCTCGCTAGGTTCTTAAAAATTTAATGGGATCCCTAGGAATCTTTTAAGCCCAATATAATAAGTGTGGAAGGGACTTGCGTCTTAGTCCAATTCACCAATCTCAAGAAAACATTCTTTTATTTAAAGAGCAACTATCTTTTATAAAACTGATGTCAGGGAGAACTTTACAAGGATCTAAACAAAGGAGTTTAAATTATTAATCAAGGATTTGAGTTATGAAACTCTTATCAGAATGATTTGACTTCTCACTAGCAGGGTTTTCAAAGATGGACAACAATGGTTTGACAACCAGGGAAGAAAGTATTGAAATAGAATCATAACGTTATTCAACAAGATAGAGATCTCATATTTTGAGGGTTATATATGGGATATATCTAATGAAAAAGATTGGGTATGATTATAAGGATTTATTTAAAGAGTTGGTAACTCGGAGGTGTAAGAGTGGAAAGGGATAGCGGTTAATCAAGAGAGATTACACTATCAAGGCAAATAAAGTATTATAGTTTATAAGGGTGTCTCAAAATGTCCAAGACATTCGGTTTAAGTCAAAGGTAGGTACTAGGTCGAATTGAAACAAAATAGTGATAAGGGTGTGAATTTATAAGCGCATAAACAGACTTAAAGCAAGTCCAATAATCATAGGCATAGCATTTGCAATATTTCAATCTAAAATCAGAGTATTTGTAATGATATATCATGGTGAAAAAAATATTAAAAAGATCAATATACGAGCATGCTATCATAATTCAAAGGAGTGGTTCGGAACGCTTGTAATACATCTTAATAGTTCAGAATAATTCTCAATATATATATCAAGAGGGTCAAAGGACACTTGCAATATATAGAATTGACAAGGGGAAACACTTGCCTTAATAAGGCTGGACTAACTCTCGTCTTGATCGTGGAAGCAACCGGGAGCACTACTCGACTTTGACGATAAGATTACTATCTTCTCCTGAGGCAACACAAAATATTAGACCTCATCAAGATACATTCTCACAAAATCTCCATCCTAGTTAAAGAAATCAAATCAGAGTGGCACTTAGGCCTACTTACACGTTCGACTCTTAGTACGCACATAATAGGATCATGTCCCAAGTAGTAATTTAGGAGCACATAACACATTTAGTCACATAATATATTATTTAAACATAGTGCACTAATAAATATTGAATGATCTCACCCCACCAGCACAATAACTCGTAGTGCTCGACTAGTCTAATGCAACCCACTAGCTCTCCAAACTCAAAGTGCCCTATTAAGCGAAACCCCATTTCACTTGACCACAACCCTGGCCTTACCTCTAAAGACTCAAAAAAGTGACAACGAATGGTTCCTAGTGTCACTGAACCTTCTTCCACTCAATGTTTGCTACTCAACTTACTATACTAGGATCTCAGAACCTAAACCTAAATTGTGTACTTGGAATAACAACACGGCCTACCCTAGGCCTCCCTGGGCCTACTCCCAAAGTTGACTCTCCCCTGATCCAGCGACACTCAAACTGCCCTATTTTGCTCTCACTTTATACCCTTGGTTTTCACTCTAAACTCCCAAAATATGGCTTGTAAACCTCCCTTATACTCCCTAGTATCAGTGATAACCGAGGCCTAATGAGGGCCTACCCATAACACCACTTTATGACCTCCAAATTACACCAAACCTAAATTGTCTCGTGTTTCGGAAGATTTAGTGTTTTTGTGTGTGCACCTCACTAAATGGTAGGTTTTCTTTGATCTATGGCTTCTGAACTCAAGTAAAACCCAAGTCCCAACTCTCTGCATCTCGAGCCTACCAAGGCCTAAGAAATGCCCAAACAAAACTCACCTACAACTAGTGTGCAAATCTGGAAAAACTAAGTGTCCTACTCCAATCCTTCCACCTTAACTCTCACTTTAAAAAACCAAGATATCAACCTTAACCCAAGCAACCCTACTGCACTAATACCCTCAACTAAAGCCTCAAAAAGTGGGGAGACCATTCATACCCTAATGCACCTCCATGCAAACAATTTACTACAAGCAATTCAAGTTAACAATTTATCACCATTTCGGCTAAACATGAAAGATCATTTATTATAAATTCGACTTTAAACACTTACTCAATACTAGTGACCATGCATACTATTTTAACTTAATTAATTTTAGCAAAATAACATGGTAACAACTCTTATTATGTATAAACAAATTCGAATTTCAAGAGTTTAATCATGCATGCATGTTTTCGATATAGTAGCAAAAGTATCATGGTTTTCCATCAAAATCTCATCTTAAAACTAATATGCAAGACTAGAAATGGCCATCAAATTAATGATCACTAACATGCAAAGAGTTTTATCAAGTTTCTTTTACAAAAACACATAATACTAGGACATAAGTAATGTATCTCATGGAGAAGCCTTGGATTCAAAAGAATCAAGGTTTTTCTCTTTGAGTTCGAACAAAAACACAACATGCAACCATAAATCATCATCTTTCAAGCATAAGAATCTTTGGTAAGTGAGTAAACTAATCATAGGAAGTGAAATTACACTAGAAGAGGGTGAGAAATTGATGAAAAATGGAAAGGAATGGGGGGATGGGGGCTTCGGCCGAGAGGGAGAAGAAGGAGGGAGAAGAGAGAAAGAAGATTGGGTGGAGTGGTGTGCGGTGGAGTGTTTGAGTGTTCAAGCGAGATTAATCATCTCCCTTTTACTTTTATACACATTCAAGAGTAAGTGGATTTTGTTTTTTACAAATTTACCCCTCTCCCACTTAAAGGCAAGATTTGCATGCAAGGTTAATTGAGTAATTTGGATAGTGAAAGAGTTGTTAGTGGGGTTAGAAGTTCCAATGGTACCCTTGTCTTTGTATTGGGAGTAAAATGCATGCATGGATATCTAGGTAATTTTCTAATTATTAATCAAATTAATTATAAAGAATAAATTTTATAGACAAAAATATAATTTAAAAAATCACAAGAGTGGTGTCATAAAATAGCTTAGAATTTTTATAAATTTATAAAAATAATTTTTGAAATTTATTGATGAAAATATTTTTAAAACGATTTTTCTCAAAATAAAGAATACACTCTATAAATCACATTTAAGAGCAAATATTATATTTCTTGCTTTCAAAATTCTCAAATAATTTAACACAATTATTATACATCAATCCAATAACAAAAACATATATCCACCATTTTTTTTTAAAAATGACTAAATCATATTTATAGAATATTCAATTAACTAATACATGAACTACCGGTTGTAACATCCTTTCCCCCTTAAAGGATTCTGTCCTCAGAATCTAAGAGAATAGATGAGGATACGGGGAACGCATGAAAGAGATGTGTCTTAAGTCCAATCATGTATGATGATTTAAGAATAACTTTTATGTAATCTGTTTTGATTTCATTGACAATAATAAAAGACTTGTTTTGGTTTTATTGCGGGCTTTATCTATTTAAGTGTTTAAATAAGATATACCATAGTTTAGAGTAAAGATTTTTATGGATTATGATGAGATCATAATAATGAGACCTAAAAGATGATAACTCTAAAATAAATATTTCCTGGTTGTAGGATTACTAACTGGTAATTAGTAATCCGCAAAGATCGGTACATATTATGCTTGCTTCATTATAAAGGATGTCTGTTCTCATAGACATTTGTGTGGTGACACTATAGCTAGTATGTAGGTGCTTATTATAGAATAAGTTCACTGAACATGACTCACACAGCTGAACAACTGATGGAGTTCACTCACGTGTCAGCAGTTTGTTCACATAGTGATAGTTGTACAAGTATCCTTAGACTTGAGGTCATCATAGTCATCTTGTGTACACTGAACTATGCTTTGGTTTAGTTCTTAGTCTCCAGGGACAATTATAAGGGCTCTACTGGGTATAGGAATTTGTACTCGAAGATAGTGTCTGATCAATAAAGGATCTACCCCTTCCAGTGAAGGAAGAGAATGTTCAATGCTGATCCACTTACGATAGTTCAGGAATCCCTAGCCAGAGTGAATGAAATTAGAAAGGAGTTTCTAATTAACATTAAAAAGAACTAAGCATAGTGAATGGGAAAGCAAATGATTAAACAAGATAGGCTTGACACAAGTTCCATGCCTTGTATTTAATCGTGATATTGCAAGGTAGAAGGAATTGATTGTACGGTAACTACTCACTGAATAGGTTCTTGGTATTCTAAGCAGTGAATTCGTATTATCCGGATAGTCGCGATATGCTGAGAAGTATCCCTCACGATGTAGAATAAATATGATTAATTTATTAATTAATCATATTTAATGAATTAGAGAATTTATATAAATAATGATAAAATAGTTTTATTATGATTTATTTCTACTACCGGCTTAATATTGAACCTACTGGGTCACACCATAAAAGAGAATGATTTAATGGTGGAGGAATTAATTAATAATGGCTGGTAATTATTTATTTATGAAATAAATAATTAATTAGCAGATTTAATAATTGATTAAATGAGATTTAATTCATTCTTAATATTATTAATTAAGAATTTAATTTTGGAAATTAAATCAAGTGAGAGAATTATTTTTCTAAAGTGTTTAGAAAAGGGATTAATGATTAAAAGGTGTTTTAATTATTAGTTAATTGGTTAATAAGAATAATCAATTAAAGGATTAATAATAATAATATTTTATGGAAAATTTTCAGCTGAAAATTTTGCCTATAAATATACTATTATAAACCCTATTTGCCTCAACCCAAAATAATTAACCCTAATTCTAAAGTAGAACAAGAGGGAGGCAACTAATTCTCTCAACCTCTTCCTCCTCCATCACATTGTACTCTTGGTGGATACCGGTAGAGTGCTTCACACTTGAGGAGCAGCTACTAGGGATTTCCGTTCATCTTTCTTGGATCGCTATTAAAGACCTCCATCTTTCCATTAACGTAAAGCTCCTTAAGGTAAATATACTGAACTACGAATTAAATATTATTTTTCACATGGATCCTGCGGAGGGTTTCGGTTTTTTTTTTAAGATTTAAATTTACGTTTTCGTTGCGTTTATGTGCTAAAAACCCTTCAATGGCATCAGAGCTACTTGCGAAAAGTTTTTAATTCGTTTATGTGTTTAACTGTTTTCGATATATGAGCATGTACGTGATTCGCCATGATTTGATGTTGATATAATATGCTTATATATGTATGGTTTTAAATATATGATATTCATGTGAGTTGTATAATCATAAGATGATTATGTAATCTGTATATATACTGATATATACATGATTTATGTTTGTTCTAATTATGAGAATCATATTAGATACGGATTCTGAATTGGTTGTTGCAAATTTGCTGAAATCTGGGTCTGGTGTCCGATTTACGCAAACGAATAACCTATTCCATAGGTAAACAAGCGTCTGAACAAAACTGATAGCTATAGCTATCACCGACTAATCTGTAAGGTGTTTGACATCGTTTACTGCCCGTAAACAGTGATTCTTGTTTTTCTGATTTGATTCTGATTTTTATGATTTTTGTCATAATTTTTTTATGATTAGATCATGGATAATATGATATGGTAAGATCAGATTATGTGTTTTAACATGCTTTTATGTGTTGTATGAGCATGGTGGATGGTTATGGCCTTTCGACCTTAGTGTAATGGTTTTGGTTTTGGTTTTAAATACGACTTGCATGTCGTCAATCTTTGTAATCATAAATCTCGAATGTAACTCGAGTTATTCTTGTAAGTTCATTAGATTAGTTTTACTTTCAATCTATGTAATGTAATTGCAGACTCAAGAAGGCTATCCAATGGAGGTGATACAAAGAAGAAGACGAGGCATACAAGAAGTCTAAACAAAGAAGAAGACTTATGTAATAAGTAGTTGTATTTATTTCCATCACCATATTAGATTGACCTTGATCTTTATCATGAGCTTGATAAAGATCACATAGGATGGGGTCATAACCAAACACATTTACTTTATTGCACTTTACATTTACTTGTTTATTTAATTTTATATATGAGATATATGCCTATGTTTACCATGCGATGATAGATTTAGGTGAACTTAAATCAATATAAGGCGTGCTCTAGAAAATCTAGAATAGGAATCATTTCTTGGCTTAACAATAATATTATGAATACAATCATGAGATTCTTGTGTTTATGAAACACATAATTAAATATGAATTTTTAATATTGAGAGAAAGGATGATTCTGTCAAAAGCAGATTTCTATCTGTAAGAAAGGGGTATTAAGTGATGCCTCTTGACAATGCTCCCCCCGATCTGGGAATCATCTGATTATCGATTATTGATTTGAAATATTTAATTTAAAAGGAAGAATCTCTTTATAATATGATTATGATTATAATATAATATAATCCCTCTAAAATTAAATAATATCAAGTAGTAATTGGCCAATGACACAACGGGCTTGTGTAGGTCATAGCCTTCCAACATGGTAGAAAGTGGTTCTTATTTTTAAATCATTGTCGTTTCGTGCTACAGCCGAGGGCTTTGATTTCGAAATAAGAAATACTTGTCTATTACATAGAGATGTATACATTGAATTAGAATCTAAAGGTCGTTACGTGCTACAGCCGTGGGCCGTTGGAGACTGATTCAATTGTACGCAATGTTGGGTTAGACTTGACTTAGAATATTGAGTTTGTCGTGCTACAGCCATGACTCAATTATTCAAGAGGCTAAAGTTTTATTAGGGAATAACATAAGATGTAATTGACAAGAGTTGTCTGCCTATTGAACATCACATGACGTTTCGTGCTACAGCCGAGGTTGTGTGATGGAATGTAGGATCCCTATTCCCACTAGCATTATGAATGCTTAATTTTCACCTAGGGGTTGTATAAATTAGATAAACTAGTGAGATCCACTTATGAATAAAGACCCGATTCATATAGTGTCTTGAAATGAAATTGAATATTTGCTTAGTGTTGTTATGTGTTCATCATTTACAGATTTACTATATTCGTTATGTCTTCTGCACTATCACTCCGGAGTATACTAGATGCTCATAAGTTGACTGGTCCTAATTTTGCTAACTGGCTTCGAAACTTGAGAATTATTCTCAGGGTTGAGAAGCTGGAATATGTGCTTGACTCACCTAAGCCTACTGAACCTGCTAGCGATGCACATAATGATGAACATGTTGTGTATCGTAAGTGGATAGATGATGCAAATATTGCTCAATGCATCATGCTAGCTTCCATGAACATTGAGCTACAGAAGCAACATGAGCATATGGATGCTCACACTATCCTTATGCATCTACAAGAGTTGTATGATGTGGCAGGGAGGACAGCTCGATATGAGATATCGAAGGAATTGTTCGGTTGTAGGATGTCTGAGGGATCATCTGTGAATGACCATGTACTTAAGATGATCAATTTGATTGAACGTCTTGGACAACTTGGTTTTGCCATGGATGGGGAGCTGAGCCAAGACTTGGTCTTGTAATCACTTCCGAGTTTGTTCTCGCAGTTTGTTGTGAACTTTCACATGAATGAGCTGGATGTCAGCCTTCCTGAACTCCACAACATGTTGAAGACTGCGGAATCGAATTTTCCCCCTAAGAAGAGTTTTATTCTTCTAATTGGTGAAGGTTCCAATACTAAGAAAAGGAAGAAGAACCCTTCCAAGAAGAAGAAAGTAGGTGAGAAAAAGCCGGTTCCACCAAAAGTTGAAGACCCCAAGAGCAAAACTGTTTGCTTTCACTGTAACAAGGTGGGGCACTGGAAGAGGAACTGCAAGGTTTACCTTGCAGAATTAAAGAAGAAGAAGGGTAGTGAGACTACCACTTCTGATTCAGGTATGTTCATGATCGAAGTTAATATGTCACTAAGTCAAATTTAAGTCAAATTTATACTTGGGTATTAGATACCGCCTGTGATTCTCATATTTGTAATTCGTTGCAGGGACTAAGGAGAAGTAGGACTCTTGAAGAAGAGGAGGTGATTCTACGGATGGGAAATGGAGCAAGAGTTGCTGCTGAAGCTGTAGGATCATTTCATTTACATATGCCTACAGGCAAGACTATTGTTCTAAATAATTGTTATTTTGTTCCCTCGATTGTGAGGAATATTATTTCTATTCCATGTTAGACTTGGTTGGATTTTCGTTTGTTATTCAGAATAATAAATGTTCAATTCTTAGAGATAACATTCTTTATGAAAGTGGTATTTCAAACAATGGTCTGTATGTATGTGACGTAGAGCATAATTTACTACAAATTGAACATACTAATAAAAGAAAAAGGGATGATGAAAATCTCACTTTCTTGTGGCACTGCGGACCTGGTCATATTAGTGAAAATAGACTGCGGACATTGTATAAGGAAGGGTTACTTGACCCCTTTGATTTTGAATCATATCCTACATGCGAGTCTTGTCTATTGGGTAAAATGACCAAATCTCCATTTAGTGGACATGGAGAGAGGGCTGCAGATTTACTAGGATTGGTACACACAGATGTATGTGAACCAATGTCTACACAAGCCATGGGTGGATTTTCATACTTCATTGCTTTCATAGATGATCGATCTAGATTCAGATATGTGTATTTGATGAAACACAAGTCTGAAGCCTTTGAAAAGTTCAAAGAATATAAGTATGAAGTGGACAAACAAACCAAGCATAGTATTATAACTCTTCGATCAGATCGAGATGGTGAATACTTGAATGGAGAGTTTCTAGCTTATCTCAAAGAAAATGGTATAGTCTCCTAGTGGACTCCTCCATATACTCCACAGTTAAATGGGGTATCTAAAAGGAGAAATCGAACTTTGTTAGACATGGTTCGGTCCATGATGAGCTATGTGAATCTTCCAGTATTCCTGTGGGATTATGCATTGGAAACCTCAGCATATTTACTGAATAAGGTGCCTTCCAAATCTGTTCCTCAAACTCCATATGAGATATGAAAAGAAAGGAAACCAAGTCTTAAACACATTAAGATTTGGGGATGTCTAGCTTATGTCAAGAAAGTTGACCCAGATAAGCTGGAATCTTGATCTGTAAAATGTAATTTTGTGGGATATCCTAAAGAGACTTTAGGTATTAATTTTACACCGATCATCGGGTGTTTGTCTCCAGACATGCTACCTTCTTGGAAAAGCAGTTTATCCTTGAAGGAAACAGTGGGAGCAAAATTGAACTTGATGAAGTTCCAGAAGCACAAACTACTACGGATCAAGTGGAAACACCTGTTCAGACTAAACAACCTTCTGTGGAACAGCCCATTCGTAGGTCAGGGAGAGTATCTCACCAACCTGAGAGGTATTATGGCCTTGTCATTGAGAATGACAATGAGTTGTCAATCATTGATGATGACGACCCTGTGACCTATAATGAGGCTATGAGTAGTGTTGACTCAGAAAAATGGAATAGTGCCATGAAATCTGAAATGGAATCTAAGTATACCAACCAAGTATGGACTCTGGTTGAGGCGCCTGAAGGTGTTAAGACTATTGGGTGAAAGTGGGTATACAAAAGAAATATTGGGGCAGATGGGCAGGTGGATACCTATAAGGCTAGGCTCGTGGAAAAAGGATTCAGACAAAGGCAAGGGATTGACTTTGATGAAACTTTTTTGCATGTATCCCTGTTAAAATCAATTCGGATTTTGCTTGTGATTGTTGCTTACTACGACTATGAGATCTGGCAAATGGACATGAAAACGGCCTTTCTCAATGGGAAACTTGAAGAGGAAGTGTATATAACACAGCCAGGGGGTTTTTTTTCCAAGGGAAATGAACACCTAGTGTGTAAGCTGCTGCGAACCATATATGGTTTAAAGCAAGCTTCTCGTAGATGGAACATCCGTTTTGATGAGACAATCAAAGAGTTTGGTTTTATCAAAAATATAGATGAACCATATGTCTACAAAAAGGTTAGTGGGAGCGCGGTAACATTTCTTGTATTGTATTGAAAGAGGAGATGTCAAGAGAGTTGACACACATAACAACATAGCAGACCCACTCACAAAGCCAGTTTCTCAAAGTCACTTTGATCGTCATAAAGACAAGATGGGTATTAGATACCAGAGTGATTGGCTTTAGTACAAGTGGGAGATTGAAAGAGATGTGTCCTAATTCCAATCATGTATGATGATTTAGGAATAACTTTTATGTAATCTATTTTGATTTGATTGATATTAATAAAAGTCTTGTTTTGGTTTTATTAAGGGCTTTATCTATTTAAGTGTTTAAATAAGATATATCATATTTTAGAGTAAAGCTTTTTATGGATTATGATGAGATCATAATAATGAGACCTAAAAGATGATAACTCTAAAATTAAATATTTCCTGGTCGTAGGATTACTAACTTATAATTATTAATCCGCAAAGATTGGTACATACTATGCTTGCTTCATTATGAAAGATGTTTGTTCTCATAGACATTTGTGTGGTGACACTATAGCTAGTATGTAGGTGCTTATTATAGAATAAGTTCACTGAACATGACTCACACAGCTGAACAACTGATGGAGTTCACTCACGTGTCAGCAGTTGTTCACATAGTGATAGTTGTACAAGTATCCTTAGACTTGAGGTCATCATAGTCATCTTGTGTACACTGAACTATGCTTTGGTTTAGTTCTTAGTCTCTAGGGACAATTATAAGGGCTCTACTGGGTATAGGAATTTGTACACGAAGATAGTGTATGATCAATAAAGGATCTACCCCTTCCAGTGAAGGAAGAGAATGTTCAATGCTAATCCACTTATGCTAGTTCAGGAATCTCTAGCCAGAGTGAATGAAATTAGAAAGGAGTTTCTAATTTACATTAAATAGAACTAAGCATAGTGAATGGGAAAGCAAATGATTAAATAAGATAGGCTTGACACAAGTTCCATGCCTTGTATTTAATCGTGACATTGCAGGGTAGAAGGAATTGATTGTACGGTAACTACTCACTGAATAGGTTCTTGGTATTCTAAGCAGTGAATTCGTATTATCCGGATAGTCGCGATATGCTGAGAAGTATCCCTCACGATGTAGAATAAATATGATTAATTTATTAATTAATCATATTCAATGAATTAGAGAATTTATATAAATAATGATAAAATAGTTTTATTATTATTTATTTCTACTACCGGCTTAATATTGAACCTACAGGGTCACACCATAAAAGAGAATGATTTAATTGAAAGGCATATGTCATAGCCTATTTGTTTATTCGAGGATTTAACTCAACTCAAATAAGAATGTAATAAGTAAATAGTGGATTTATCGTCAGAGAGATCTCACAAAGTAACATCTGTCAAAGGGTTAAGAAACATTTTTCATCTACAGACTTGAAGACTTAATTCACTGGAAGAAGCTCAAGAAATTGATCAAGCCTCAGTGATATAAATCAAGATTGTGGATTTAACCAAGTGACAGAGATCTCGTCAAGGTATCAATTAATTACAAGGATTTAGTCTGAAGAAAATCAAGAGTATCAAGGTCAAGGCTTGAAGAAATGTCACGGAAGTTAGTCACTCATGAACCAGACAGTACATCGAGTGTCAACATTGAAGTGGTGGAATTGATTCATAATTGATAGTAATTTTCAGAAGATTTTCAGAAGAATGGTTGCTGCTCAAGGTTAGTATTAATTCTCTATTAATTAATTAAGTCAAATAATTTAATTAAGAAAATAAATTATATCTGCAAAGATTAATTTATTGATTAATTGAATTAATTGATTAATTAATTCAGAATTAATATTAAGGATTTTCAGAATTGTTATTAGATTAAAATCTATTAATAATTCAGTAAGACAATTTGATTTGAACTACTATGACAATCGGTATGACAATTGATAGTCATACCGAAAGTCTTGCTAGTTCATTCTGATTGTCTTGCTAGCTATTGGGATTGTCTTGCTAGTTCAAAAGGATAGTCTCACCGAAAGTCCTACCAGTTCAAATGGATTGTCATGCCAGTTCATTTGATTGTCTTGCCGAAAGTCTTGCTGATTCAACTGGATTGTTTTGTTTACTTAAACAACAAAACACAGCAGAAGACAATCATGCAATTATTCAACATAACACACAAGTCAAGAACACAGCAGAAAAAAAAAGGGCACAACATTTTATTTTTCATCTGCTTTATTCAAGATCAAAATTCTAGATTGAAAAGTTAAATCCAATCCACTAGAATTATTTATCTTGTTCTTATGTATCTATCTAGCGGATTAAAATCCCTAGAACTTAATCTCAAATCGCATTTAGCATTTGATCTTTTAATTGCAAAAATAGAAAAAGTTCATGTCGAATTTATTCTAGAGTTGTAATAATTGATTTGAGATTAATCCCTTGTAACTGATACCGTAGTTGTAACACCTTTCAAGTTTAATAAAAGTTTTATTTAACTTGAATTTTGTTTCACATTTTTATTCCGCATTTTATTCGATTAAACGGTATTATTTGCATTCAACCCCCCTTCTACAAACAAATTGGGACCTAACAATTGGTATCAGAGCCTTCTGATTAACGTACAAATCTAGATCCTAGACTTTTGTGTTTCTTTCACTTCTTGAATTTTTTATTCACTCAAAAAATTCATAATGACTACACAAAAAGTTGGAACCGTTAAAATTCCACTTTTCGATAAAGAAAATTATGTTATGTGGAAGAAGAAGAAGATGCTACTGTTTTTACAAGTTGTTAATCCCAAATATTTGCAAGTGTTAAAGAAGGGTCCAAAAATTCCTATGGTTATTGAACCAGAGGTAATAGAAAATGATGTGGTGATCACCAAAGCGAGAACTTATGTGAAAGATCCTGAGGATTTCTCTCCTGCTGAAATAGAAGAAGCCTCCCTGGATGCTAGCCTTCAATTAATTTTAGTAGATTCCCTTAATCCCTTGATGAATAGACATGTGATGAATTGTAAAGATTCCAAACATATCTGGGAAACTATTGAGATTATTAATGAAGGCACAGAGGAAGTTAGGGAGAACAAGCTAGAAATCCTAACCTCTGAGTATGAATACTTTAAATCCAATCCAGGAGAAGGAATCACTGAAGTGTTTGAGAGGTACAATGCATTGATCAACAACCTGAACATTAATGGTAAATACTATTCCATCAGGGAGGTCAACAAAAAGTTCCTTTTAACAGTGCCAACTCATCTCGAACATAGAATCACTGTCATAAGAGAAGCAAGAGATCTGAGTGAGATTTCTTTGGAAAGGCTCTATGGTGTGTTAAAGACTTATGAGTTGGAGCAGATTCAGCAGAAGGAAGTTTACGGGAAAGGAAGAGTGGTCAGCACGTCTACTGCTCTAGTAGCTGATGAACAACAACAACAACCACAATATCAACAATAATCTCAACAGTCAAAAAGAATGGTACAGTCTTCCAAGGTTGAAGATAATGTGATAGTAGCAGAATTTGATCCTCCTACTACAAATCAATCAGGAGATGATTATTATTCCTTGGAAGAACTGGAGCAATTGGAGGATGAGTGAATGGCCCTGATTGTCAAGAGATTCTCAAATGTCAGATTCAAAAGGAATCCCAAGTTCAAGTACAAGTCCAACTACAACAGATTCCAGAAAGGTGGATCTTCATCCTCTAACACCAGCAGTGGTGGGTATAAAACAGGGATGGTTGATCAAAGCACCATTCGATGCTTCAACTGCAATGAGTTGGGACACTTTGCCACATAATGCAGGAAGCCAAAACAAGCAAGGAAGAACTCTTACAATTCTAATCAAAAGAGTAAATCTGAAAGGGCTTACCTGGCAAAGGGAAGAAGCTGGGATGATACTGACAGTGAAGATGAAGAAGTTGGGAATCTTGCTCTCATGGCTAGTGATGCAAACACCTCATCGTCAAGAAGAGAGGTAAAATTTACTGATGCTGAATTAGTTTATCATCTAGGAGGTTCCTTAGATTGTGCTCGTCGCGATAATGAATTATTAAATCAACAAATCAAAGACCTTGAGAAAGAGGTCAATGAATTAAGACTTGTGCACATTAATCAAGATAAATTAAAAGATCAAGTATCTTTTCTAGAGAATAGAGTTGACTATTATAGACAACTGGAAACTATTCTCAAAGAAAAGATCACCGGTCTTGAGGCTAAGGTTAAAGCTTACTTTAATTCTTGTTCGAAGTCCAAAGAGTTTTACAATAAGCAAGCTGTTAATCAAACATCTGGTATAGGTTATGATTACAATGCTGCTATTGGAAAATTAGGCATAAACTCCCCTCCTCATGTCTGTGCTAAAGGCAGGGAAGTACCACATGTGCTTAAGGGTGTTGATGAACCCCTCTATAAAGAATCAATTGCTGAACCATTTGATGAGACCTCATTTATTATTCAAGAAGAAATCCGTGCTGAAGATAATGCTAATGAGAAAGCTGTCTCCAAGTCAAGTGTGTCAAAAGTTCCAGTCAAGGTTGTGAAAGCAACTGAGACTAACTCAGACACACATGAGTTGGATAACACAAATGCCATGTCTACCATGCATAAGTTGCCTATTGTTAATCCCTCTCATAAAGCATGTGGTGTTCCTGATTGTATGTCTTGTGCTTTTAATCTGATGTTTGCTTATTTTAATGGTAAGCATGTTTCTAATGATAAGACTACTCCTCGTCAGCATGTGAATAATAGAAAGCATGATAGGTCTAAGACTGCTAGTCCTCCTAAAGCTAGAAAGGAGACATTTGTGCCTAAGCCTAAACAGAAATTTGTCAAGGCTGTTCACAAGGTCAAATGTTCAGTCATTGAGAACGTTGAGAATATTAAAATTAAGAATGTTGTTTTGCCTGATAAAGGCCAATTTTACAAGTATGCCGGACCCAGCCAAGCTTGGGTTCCGAAGAAGGTATAATCCATTTGTATTGCAGGGCATTAAACAGGTACAACCGGTAGTGTGGATTCTTGACAGCGGATCGTCAAGATATATGACCGGAGATAGAGCCCTGCTATTAAATATGGTTGAGAAAGCTGGCCCAGTGGTTACCTTTGGAGATAATAGCAAAGGTTTAACGGAGGGATATGGCTGTTTGCTAGCTGGAAATGTTATCATTGAAAATGTGTATGTTGTGCAAGGACTTGAACACAATCTGCTTAGCATTAGTCAGTTCTGTGACAACGGCTACAATGTTTTATTCGACAAGCTGAAGTGTCAGATTCTGCACAAGAAAAGTGAAAAACCCTCCTTAATGGGAATCCGGAAAGGAAATCTGTTCGTTGCTGACATGAACTCTGGAAGCAATCCTGAAGTCAATTGCTTCTATGCAAAGGCATCGTCAGATGAGAGTTGGCTATGGCACAAGAGAATTTCTCATCTCAATTTCAAAACAATGAATTCTCTTGTAAAAAGAGAATTGGTAAGAGGTCTGCCTTAGCTGGAATTCTCTCCAGAAGGACTATGTGAGGCTTGCCAGAAAGGAAAGTCAAAGAAAGCAAGTCACAGAGGCACTGACACATCTTCCATAACTGGTGTTCTGCAATTATTGCACATGGATTTATTTGGACCAGTTAATGTCCTTTCGATGTCAAAGAAGTGTTACTGTCTTGTGATAGTTGATGACTATTCCAAGTATACGTGGGTTTTATTTCTTCACTCTAAGGATGAAACCCCACAAGTTGTGATTGATCATATCAAGATGATTGAGTTAGATTCTAACATCCCTGTTAGAGCAATAAGGTCAGATAATGGAACAGAATTCAAGAATTCACTTCTCAAAGGATTCTGTACAGACAAAGGGATTACCAGACAATTTTCAGCTCCTAGAACCCCTCAGCAAAATGGAGTGGTAGAAAGGAAGAATCGTACATTGATTGAAGCTGCAAGAATGATGTTAAGTGAATCAGGTCTTCCAATGTACTTTTGGGCTGAAGCTGTCAATACTGCATGTTATACTCAGAATCGAACTCTAATCAACAAAGACTTCATGAAAACTCCTTATGAGATTTTGAATGAACAGAAACCTTTTATCAAATACTTTCATGTATTTGGTGCCAGATGCTTCGTGCTCAAGGATGGAGATGAGCGTCGTGGTAAATTCGAGGCAAAGGCATATGAGGGTATTTTTGTTGGATATGGAAGAAGATCATACAGAGTGTATATCATTGATCAACACAAAGTAACTGAAAGTGTCAATGTTACATTTGATGACACTAAACTCCCTAGTATCCAAACTGAAGATCCTTCTGAGAAACTGAAGTTTGATGATATGTCAGATTCAGAATCAGAACATGGTCAAGAACCTGAGGTTGTTGCTGGTGAAGAACCTGTTAATCATGATGATACTCAAGGTAATAGTGATGGAAACTTTGGCAACAATGGAGATACCACTGCTACTGACGGAGAATCTTCAAGTCAACATGGCAACAACTCAGGGGGAGATGCTGAAGGATCATCTAGTAGGACACAACATCCAAATGAATTTCAAGGAGAATCATCAAGATCAAATCTTCCAAGACAGACTGTCTGGAATAAAGCTCATCCTTTTGAGTTGATTATTGGTGATCCAGATGTTGGAGTCAGAACTAGACGTGCTACTCAAAATGAGTGTCTGTTCTCAGGATTTCTTTCTGAGATGGAACCTAAGAAGATTGAAGAAGCACTAACTGATCCAGATTGGGTGATTGCTATGCAAGATGAACTCAATCAATTTGAAAGTCAACAAGTCTGGAAACTGGTACCTAGACCTACACACAAGAAAGCTGTTGGTACTAGGAGGGTATTCAGGAATAAACTAGATGAAGATGGTGTGGTTACAAGAAACAAGGCAAGACTGGTAGCAAAAGGGTATTCTCAAGCTGAAGGCATTGATTATGATGAAACCTATGCTCCAGTGGCTAGACTTGAGGCCATCAGGATATTTCTGGCATTCGCAGCATTCTCAAACTTTAAAGTTTATCAAATGGATATCAAGAGCGCCTTTCTGAATGGAAAGCTGGATGAAGAGGTATATGTAGAGCAACCTCCTGGTTTTGAAGATCCAGATCATTTGGATTTTGTCTTCTTTCTTTTCAAGGCTATCTATGGGCTCAAACTGTCTCCAAGAAAATGGTATGACACTCTCTCTGAATTTCTTATTGAAAATAGCTTTATTAGAGGTGTCATAGACAAAACTCTCTTTTCTAAAAAACATAAGAATGATACTATATTAGTCCAAGTCTATGTGGATGATATAATATTTGGGTCTACTAATGATAATCTCTGTAAGAGATTTGCTAAGTTAATGCACAGCAAGTTTGAAATGAGCATGATGGGAGAGCTGAAGTTCTTTCTTGGATTACAAGTAAATCAAAGGTTAGATGGAACATTTATTTGTCAATCCAAGTATCTCAAGGAACTCCTCAAAAAGTACAATCTAGAGGATTTTGCATCAGCAAGGACTCCATCAACTACAGCTGTCAAGCTTGGACCATGTGAAAACTCCATTAAGGTAGATGTCACAAGCTACAGAGGTATGATTGGCTCGTTACTCTATCTTACTGCAAGTAGACCAGATATTATGTATGCTACATGCTTATGTGCAAGGTTCCAAGCGAATCCTAGAGATATTCATCTCGTTGCTGTTAAACGAATCTTAAGATATCTTAAGGGAACACCAAATCTAGGTATTTGGTACCCTAAAGAATCTGGTTTTAACCTTGTTGGATATACAGATTCAGATTACGCAGGAAGTGTTGTTGATAGGAAAAGCACCTCAGGGAGTTGTCAATTCCTAGGAAGCAGGCTAGTCTCATGGTACAGCAAGAAACAGCAAACAGTTTCCAACTCAACGGCCGAGGCTGAATATATTGCTGCTGGAAGCTGCTGTGCTCAGATCTTGTGGATTAGGAACCAGCTACGAGACTATGGCTCTGTATTAAACAAAATTCCTATTTTATGTGATAATACAAGTGCAATAGCCATCACCAACAACCCTGTACAGCACTCGAGGACAAAGCACATTGACATCAAGTATCATTTTATTAGAGAGCACGTCATGAATGGTATTGTTGAACTATTTTTTGTTCCAACAGAAGATCAAATAGCAGATATTTTAACTAAACCACTTGATGAATCCACATTTACCAGATTAGTTGGTAAATTGGGCATGTTGAATAGTTTTAGTGATTAATTTAGTTAATATCTGAAATCTGCTCTTGAATGAATTTACAAATGAATTTTTCATAAATGAAAAATTCATTTGCAAATTTATTTTATCCTTTTATCATATTTCTTGATTAATTCTATGTAATTTATATTATCTTATCTGTTTTATTTACTCGACTTGTTAACTTCAAATATCTCAGAATATTTTATTTTCTCTAAAAATATTTTTCTATGAATTTTATTTGCTAAAATTCAACAGAAATCTATTTTTGGAATAAAAATAATTAATTCTGAAATATTGTCTTTGTTTTTATAAATATTTTCTGTAATAATATATAATTGTCTTTCTACTGGAATGACAATCGGCAAGACAATTAAAATTATCTTGCTGAAAATCATTTCAGTACACATATATATATAAATCTGTTATATACTAATTTTGCTTATAATTGTTTTATTTCCAGAATGACAATCGGCAAGATAATTGAAATTGTCTTGCTGAAAGTCATTTCAGTATATAATTGTGTTTTATTTTGTTATCAGTATAGTTTTATACTGGCAAGACAATCGGTATGACTATCAATTGTCTTGCCAGTTATAAACCTTATTTATTAATATTTTCTGTTTATTTTATACTGGTATGACAATCGGTATGACTATTAGATTGTCATACCAGTTATATATATTTAGTGTTTATTAATTTTATTTCAATAAGTTTTCTGTCTTTAAGCTGGTGTGACAATCGGTATGACAATCGGTATGACAATCCGATTGTCATACCAGTTATACTACTTAACTTTTTTTTGTGTTTGTTTTGTTTCATAACTCATTCACTACAGTTTTTCAAAAAAAAAATTCAAACAGTTTTTTCTCTCTTCTCTCTCTTCGATCAAAAACAATTTCAACTGCCTTTGATCTCCTTTGCTCGAGTTTTTACTCAGCAATCTAAATCATCACTCCTGTGATATATACTTACATATATATACATACAGGAGTGCTGCCAAAAAATATTTCAAATTTTTTTTTGAATCATTGTGTTTGTTGATTTTGGGTATTTTTGATTTAAATTTCAATTTCTGTTTTGTGTCTTTTGGCTTTTCAAATCTGCGTTTGTGAGTTAAGAATTTTAACGAGATACATTTCTGTCTAAATTTTTCGATTATAATTAATTTAATTCGAATTATTAAATTAATTTAATTAATTCGAATTTTCTTAATATTATTCTTAAAATTCTGAAAGTGTGTGTCTTATTATTATTTTAAATGGCTCTCAATTTCCAAATTATCGCGCATAATCAGGTTGGTTATTTTAATCCGGAAAAATGTGATGTGGAAAAATTTAAGCCTTGGATTAGATTTTTAAATGACCATTCGATTGTTAGCTCTGCTATTAAATCAAATGTGATTTTAAATGTCGATCTGCTTAGACTGATTTGCACAACCTCTACTGTGGCCGATGATTGAAAATCTTTTTCATTCACCGTGGCAAACACACAGTATGTGGTTGATGAAACAGTAGTCAATCAAGCGTTAAATTTTCCATTGGACAATTTCTGTAATTTACCCTCTGAAAATGATATCACAAACTTTTTCCATGCTATTCACTATCAGGGGGTGATCAACTTAACCAAACTTTCTAAGTCCAATTTGGTGTCTGAATGGGATATTTTCTTCGATACACTTTCTAAAGTGTTTGCCAACTGCACTAAATCCAACTTTCACAACATCACTTCCACTCTGCAGTATATTGGTCTTGCAGTTGTTTTCAATCAAATGATCAATTTTGGCAAACTACTTTTTCCCATTCTCTTGAGACGTCTCACTTCTGCTTTACATGATCATTCTACAATTCGTAGGGTATCATGTTACTATGCTCATTTTCTCATGCTTATAGCAGATCATCTTCTCACACCTGAACACAAAGCCCTTTTTGCTAACTCTGCAGTAACCGAACCCCCTCCAGTAAGCAAAAAGATTTACACCCGCCAAGACACAACCTTCGAATTCATGCAAGTTCCAGTACTTGTATCTGCTTTCATGGCCACTTATATTCCCTTACCTATTTTCAATCTTCCCGGTCATGAACAGCAACCTCAACCTCCAGTGGTTCAAGCCACCCAGGCTCCTCCAACATCAGATGCTCTTCCATTACAGGTAGTAATTCCTCACTCTCACTCCATTCCTACTTCTGTTGAAAGACCCCCAGTGGTCGATAGGACTGACCATGAAGTTGTAGAACCATAGCTTCAATCCCAGGTCATAGAGCCAAACACAGAGTCACAACCTATCTCAACCTCTCCCCCACTGTCTAAAATGTTACCAAGAAGGTTAATAGGAAGTAGTGCATTGTTAAATGTGAGTGAACCCTCAGCTCTGCCTCCTCCAAAGAAAAGAAGAACTTATACTGAGGCATCTGAAAGCCCATCCTTGTCCTCCCAACAAGACATGGACTTTGAAATGGCCGATGAACAGTTACTAGAGACATTCTCTCAACAGGACGAATCTATTGAAATTCGCCATAGGGCCATGGCATCTTGTACTGAGTCAAGCACAATTCCATTACTGACAATGGAACCATACATATCCACAGATGATACTCAGGATACAGAGCGAGGAGTGCACATAGAGTCTGTTATAGTGCCTGCCATAGTTACGGCAGAAGAGCAGTCACATGCTTCTGAGGGAAAATCTGACTCTCAGCCACCTTTAATAGAGTCATTTTCTCCCCTCCTAGATCAAACACCTCTGGCTCCCTCATGGGATTCTCCACTCGCAGATTTATCTGGAGAAAGTGGAGGGCAACTCGGTCAATCTATCCCTGAAGCAATTCAGACATCTATTTCACATGAAATGATAGGTTTGACTGAGGATCGGGACTCGCGAATTCCCATTGCACCACCACTGACCTCTCTTGAAGAGGCTAGGGTGATTTTAACTGCAGGTACAGAAGAACAGCAACAGGAAGACTCCTCACGTGCAATTATATTGAGAGAAACACAAGCACGTGTGGTGAGTGAACCAAACACGAGTGAAATTCAGGTGAGAGCACACACAGACACAGATACTGAAAACCTGTTAGCTCAAATTGCTGCTCTAAAACAAGAACTTGCTAAAAGCCAAGCTGAGGCTCAAGCATTCAAAGTACAAGTGGTTGAACGGTCTTCTTCTTCCACCTCTGTCAAAAATCAGCTGGCACTCATAAGAAATGATATCTCAGATCTCAAGAACACTGTCACACCAAAGCTCAATTCCATTCAGGAAACTCCAACTTTATCATCTGATGACATTTCTAACTTCTGCTCTCTACATACAAGGATGAATTCTCTTGAAGATTTGGTTGAAATGAATCATTCACTGGATTCCTCCAGATTTCTGAAGATAGAGACAGGTATGGAACATCTGAATGAAGGGATGAAGCACATGTACTACATGATCAAAAATTCTCACTGTCCCAATGAAGAACAAAGGACTTACTTTGAAGGGCTGTCTGGTGGAGGCTCGGGCTCGGGAAGTGATGGAGGTCATGGAGGATCTAAGGGAAAGTCCGTAGAGGATCCCTCAACTAAGGGGGAGAAGAAAGGGAGTAGTGGAAAGGAGAAAGAAAAAGATACATCTGCTGGAGACAAAGGAAAGGCTGATGATGTCTACTACAGTGGAGAACATGATGACTTTGATATTTTTGATATTCCCACTGAACCAGTCTTGGAAGATAAAGATGGTTTATTTGAAGTTGAAGAGGAAAGTGATTTTGGAGAATGGGAAGAGGAAGCTACAATGGATCCTATCTTTGAGAAAGAGTTTCAGCAGCAGCAATCAGAGATGAAAAGAAAAGAAGCTGAACTCAAAAAGGTTTCTCAGATCATTGACATGAAGAAAGACATTCAAAGAACAAAAACTCTTCAAAAGCAACGTCTTCATGACATTAAGGCTCAAGAAAGGAGAAGAGATGTCAGATTGAAGATTGGTGAAAAATGGGATGAAGCTAGGAGAGTACTTGATATGCCTCAACTGAGCACTAACAATGATAGGCAGTTCCTACATCTTCTTGACAAGCTGGAAATCTCAAATCCTAACAATGACATGTACATGAATGCTATCAAGACTGAAGTCTCAAGGATCACAGCTGCTTTTGATAGATCCCTAAATGAGATGAGCATTTTTGTATATTGTCAGAGTGAATGATCTTTCAAGGTGTCACTTCATCTGTTTGAGAATCGTTCTTTGTCAGAGATTTGGGTTCTTCTCAACAAGGTAAAAAGAAGCTCAGAATTGAATGAAGTTCTTCGAGAAAGGCTTAAGGAGTTTGTCAGCAGGGCTAGTCCTCAAGTGGTCAACAATCCTCATCAAGTGAGATTCTTTAAGTCTGATTGTCTTCAAATCTGTCAGCTAGATGTACAATCTCTTAAAGACTACTCAGCTAAGCATCTGGTCTGGATGGAACATCATTTAAGAACTGCTGGATACTCATCCATGTTGAAGACTCAAGCTGCTGATTTGATTCAAGCTTATTGTGAAAAGAATATTAAAAGGTATAATCAGATCAAGAATAAGCTGAAGTCAGTTGGAGTTCAACCAGTCAGACCAGCAAGCTTCACTTCAGAAAATGATCGTGTCTTTGACAAAGAGTTGCTTCAAGAGTTAGAAGAAGGTGAAGTCAGAAGAGAAGACAACTGAAGTCAATTAGCTCAAAACTCAATGTAATATGATTAGAGCTTTATGAATCAAGATAGTCTAATGTAGTTATATGTTCAGGCTAGAGGAACATCTATCTTGTATTCACTTGTAAATTTATTATGGAATCTGGAAAATGTTAAATATAATCCAGAACTTTTCTGCTATTTACTTTGCATTACTATTTATATCTTTTTCTTATTTGTTAGTTGAGTTATCCTCTAGGTATTTGTTGTTATTGTCTAACAAGCAAATAGGGGGAGATTGAAAGGCATATGTCATAGCCTATTTGTTTGTTCGAGGATTTAACTCAACTCAAATAAGAATGTAATAAGTAAATAGTGGATCTATCGTCAGAGAGATCTCACAAAGTAACATCTGTCAAAGGGTTAAGAAACATTATTCATCTACAGACTTGAAGACTTAATTCACTGGAAGAAGCTCAAGAAATTGATCAAGCCTCAGTGATATAAATCAAGATTGTGGATTTAACCAAGTGACAGAGATCTCGTCAAGGTATCAATTAATTACAAGGATTTAGTCTGAAGAAAATCAAGAGTATCAAGGTCAAGGCTTGAAGAAACGTCACGGAAGTTAGTCACTCATGAACCAGACAGTACATCGAGTGTCAACATTGAAGTGGTGGAATTGATTCATAATTGACAGTAATTTTCAGAAGATTTTCAGAAGAATGGTTGCTGCTCAAGATTAGTATTAATTCTCTATTAATTAATTAAGTCAAATAATTTAATTAAGAAAATAAATTATATCTGCAAAGATTAATTTATTGATTAATTGAATTAATTGATTAATTAATTCAGAATTAATATTAAGGATTTTCAGAATTGTTATTAGATTAAAATCTATTAATAATTCAGTAAGACAATTTGATTTGAACTACTATGACAATCGGTATGACAATTGATAGTCATACCGAAAGTCTTGCTAGTTCATTCTGATTGTCTTGCTAGCTATTGGGATTGTCTTGCTAGTTCAAAAGGATAGTCTCACCGAAAGTCCTACCAGTTCAAATGGATTGTCATGCCAGTTCATTTGATTGTCTTGCCGAAAGTCTTGCTGATTCAACTGGATTGTTTTGTTTACTTAAACAACAAAACACAGCAGAAGACAATCATGCAATTATTCAACAGAACACACAAGTCAAGAACACAGCAGAAAAAAAAAGGGCACAACATTTTATTTTTCATCTGCTTTATTCAAGATCAAAATTCTAGATTGAAAAGTTAAATCCAATCCACTAGAATTATTTATCTTGTTCTTGTGTATCTATCTAGCGGATTAAAATCCCTAGAACTTAATCTCAAATCGCATTTAGCATTTGATCTTTTAATTGCAAAAATAGAAAAAGTTATGTCGAATTTATTCTAGATTTGTAATAATTGATTTGAGATTAATCCCTTGTAACCGATACCGTAGTTGTAACACCTTTCAAGTTTAATAAAAGTTTTATTTAACTTGAATTTTGTTTCACATTTTTATTCCGCATTTTATTCGATTAAACGGTATTGTTTGCATTCAACCCCCCCTTCTACAAATAAATTGGGTCCTAACATTAATGGTGGAGGAATTAATTAATAATGGGTGGTAATTATTTATTTGTGAAATAAATAATTAATTAGCAGATTTAATAATTGATTAAATGAGATTTAATTAATTCTTAATATTATTAATTAAGAATTTAATTTTGGAAATTAAATCAAGTGAGAGAATTATTTTTCTAAAGTGTTTAGAAAAGGGATTAATGATTAAAAGGTGTTTTAATTATTAGTTAATTGGTTAATAAGAATAATCAATTAAAGGGTTAATAATAATAATATTTTATGGAAAATTTTCAGCTGAAAATTTTGCCTATAAATATACTATTATAAACCCTATTTGCCTCAACCCAAAATAATTAACCCTAATTCTAAAGTAGAACAAGAGGGAGGCAACTAATTCTCTCAACCTCTTCCTCCTCCATCACATTGTACTCTTGGTGGATACCGGTGGAGTGCTTCACACTTGAGGAGCAGCTGCTAGGGATTTCTGTTCATCGTTCTTGGATCGATATTAAAGACCTCCATCTTTCCATTAACGTAAAGCTTCTTAAGGTAAACATACTGAACTACGAATTAAATATTATTTTTTGCATGGATCCTGCGGAGGGTTTCGGTTTTTTTAAGATTTAAATTTACGTTTTCGTTGCGTTTATGTGCTAAAAACCCTTCAACGCATCTCAGACTCTAGCTCTTATGTTGATTCTTCGACTTTGGGATTCGTCCAAAACACTTTCACTATCTTTACTGACTTATTTCTAAGACTCTTCTCTTGTCAGTCGAGTATTTTGACAGGTTGCTCCATATAAGATAAATCTTTCTGAATTTCTAATGGCTCATACTCTATCACATGATTGACATCCGGTTTATACTTTTTAAGCAAAGACACGTGGAATACATTATGAACATGCTGATATTGAGGAGGTAAAGCTAACTCATAGGCTATTTTCCCTACTTGATTTAAGATTTCAAAAGGACCAATATAACGCGGTGCCAATTTCCCCTTTTTCCCAAATCGAGTCAAACCCTTCCATGGTGACACTTTCAGCAATATAGCTTCACCCACTTGGAAACTCACATCCTTTCGGGCATGATCTGCATACTTCCTTTGTCTACCTTGAGCAGTAATTAGCCTCTTCCGAATTAAGGTGACTGTTTCCTTCATTTGCTGAACTAATTCAGGGCCGAGAACTTTTCCTTCTCCTACCTCGTCCAAATTTGTCAGAGATCTGCATTTTCTTCTGTATAAAGCTTCATATGGAGGCATTCTGATGCTGGAGTGGTAACTATTATTGTACGAGAACTCTACGAGTGGTAAGTGATCATCCCAACCTCCTGCAAAATCATTTGCACAGCTGCGCAACATGTCTTCAATTTTTTGTATAGTTTGCTCACTTTGACCGTCCATCTGAGGATGATATGCGGTGCACATATTTAGCTTTATGCCCAAACTTTCCTGAAACTGTCTACAAAATCTCGAATTGAATCATGGATCTCGTGTAACTATCGATACATGTTCACCGTGTCGTAACACAATGTTACGCACGTACATATGAACCAAACTATCCAATAAAATCTTCTCGTTGATGGGTAAGAAATGTGCCGATTTTGTAAGGCGATCAACTATAACCCATATGGCGTCGTGTCCAGATTTTGTTCGAGGCAATCCTACTATGAAGTCCATGGCGATATTTCCCATTTCCGCTCGGGAATCTTCAATGGCTGAACCGATCCGCTCGTTCTTTGATGTTCCGCTTTTACTCTTTGACAAGTGTAATACTTGGAGACCCATTCTGCAATTTCTCTTTTCATGCTTGGCCACCAAAATTTCTTTTTCAAATCTTTGTACATCTTTGTGCTCCCCGGGTGAATCGAAAATTTCGAGTTGTGTGCTTCCGGTAGTATCTCGTTCTTCAGTTCAGTTGCTTGAGGGATCCAAATCCTTGATACAAATCTTAATATTCCTTGTTCATCCTTTTTCGTACATATCTCTTCCCCCGTTAGTTGATTATTCTCTCAACTCATCACTTCTTCTTGGTATTTCTTTATCTTCTGCAATAGTTCTAGCTGAAAATTCATGCCGTGACAAATCTCTTTCGACGTCCCGTAAATACAGAGTTCTAAGTCAAATCTTTCAATCTCCTCAGATAACTCCACTGGCATGGTTATCGTCTTCAACCTTTCCTTCATACTCAAGGCATCTGCTACTACATTCGCCTTTCCTGGATGGTAATGTATCGGACAATCGTAATCCTTGATCAGCTCCAACCATCTCCATTGTCTCATGTTAAGTTCCTTCTGGGTGAATATATACTCCGGGCTTTTATGATCCGTGTAGATTTCACACTTCTCCCCGTACAGGTAATGTCTCCATATCTTGAGTGCGAACATTATGGCTGCCAATTCCAGATCGTGGGTTGGGTATTTTAATTCATGAGGTTTAAGCTGTCGTGATGCATATGCAATCACCTTATTGTGTTGCATTAGCACACAACCTAGTCCTTTATGCGAAGCGTCACTATATATCACAAAATCTCCTTTGTCGTCGGGTAGTGCCAATACTGGCGCGGTAACCAATTTATGTTTTAACTCTTGAAAGCTTTCTTCACATTCCGCATTCCATTCAAACTTATGATTCTTCCTTGTCAACTTGGTCAGCGGTGTAGCGATCTTTGAGAAATCCTTTACAAACCTTCTGTAGTATCCAGCCAATCCTAGAAAGCTTCTTACTTCCGTAGGAGTCTTTGGTCTCTCCCAACTCATAATTGCTTCGATCTTTGCAAGGTCCACCCTAATTCCTTTGCTTCCAATTATATGCCCTAAAAATTGAACTTCTTTTAACCAAAACTCACACTTTGAGAACTTTGCATACAACCTCTCTTGTCTAAGAATCTCCAAAACTATCCACAAGTGTTGCTCGTGCTCTTCTTCCATTTTTCAAATTTATTAAAATATCATCAATTAACACCACAACAAACTGGTCTAAGTATTTCTTCAAAACTCGATTCATTAAGTCCATAAAAGCTGCAGGAGCATTTGTTAATCCGAAAGGCATTACTAAAAACTCATAATATCCATATCTCATCCTAAATGCCGTCTTTGGGATGTCTTATAGTTTAATCTTTAACTGGTGGTGTTGTGAATATGTTGTGTACTTGATGATCACTTAAACAAAACATCTAAGTAGATTTTACTTAGTGAAATAATGTAGCACTCGACGGATAAGAATTATAGTCCCGGCGGATAACTCATTATAGTCCCGACGGATGATTAACTTATTATCCATCAAGTGAGTAGCTTATGTAATAATAAGTTTGTAGCACAGTGATGTATGCACCTTTGTATAGAATCTGTAGTAGCATATAAGTCATGTTGACTTTAACTAGATATGCAGAATAGGTTGATTAATTGTACATAAGTAATGTCTTGTAATTCTGTATAAGTGAAATGAAGTCAAGTGCCAAAATAGCTACTGACGGATGATTAACAAAGCCTTCGACGGATGATCAAATGACTATCAACGGATGTTTAACATAGCAGTCGACGGATGATCAATCAAGTCATCGACGGATGATCTGAAAGTCGACGGATGATCATATCAAGAATTCAAACATCAGTTGAACAGTGAAAGCTGACACACAGCCGTCGAGTTGGATACAAACACATTGTGGAAGCCCATTAACTGGGTCATAGAGGACAAAAAGCAGTAAAGATTAAGACTGTTAGATTTTATATTTGTTCAGTCTTTTTGACTTTGTAATCTTGGTATTATATAAACCAAGACAGTAGCAAATAGAAATATAACTGAGAGAGTTGAGAAACACAAAAACAGAGAAATCTTTGTAAGCTTAATCTTTAACATTTCCTGTTTTCTCAGTAGTTCAATTTGTAAGCAGCTGTGGGTATTTCTGCACACAGAGTCCTCTCGATATATTATATATATCTCTGGTGGAATTGTTTAAATCCACCAGAAAGTTTTTAAAGACTCTTGTTTTTAATTACTTGTATTTTGATTCATTCAAGTTTATATTCTGCATTGTGCTAATCAAAACAAATATATCAATAATCGAGTTGAACATTTTTATTTCAAGAAAAAGGTTCAAGAATTCCATTCAACCCCCCTTCTGTAATTCTTACTCTTGAAAAGTAGCCAGAAATTTAACTGATTTTTAGTCATGAATGAAATTTTGACTAAGTCAAAATTTACATCTCGACGGATGACCATTATCCATCGAGTTAAGTCATCCGTCGATATACAATGTGCAAATAAAAATCAATTATTTTTCTGGAATCTTTTAAAACTCGACGGATAACAGTTTATCCTCATCCGTCGAAGTGTTTAAATCTTAACCGTTAATTCCCTGAACATTATCCATCGAGTATACTTACAGTTTGTAAGCATTACACTACGGATAATGAGTGGAATTTTTATAGTTCATTTTTAAAATGGCTAATTTAGGCAATTTCTATTGGGTAATTTACTTCTCTTTATTATTTTTATCCGTTGTTTTTTAGCAAAGTATAAAAGCTTATTTCATTCTAATCATTTTCTTTTATCATTCTCAAATTCAACTGTGTTTATTTCATTCTCTCTCAAGCAAAAATCCTCTTTCTCTTCAAGCTTTCCTTCTCTAACAATGGCACCTGTAGTAAAGATTATGTCTCAGACTGGGTTCATTTATAAGAAGAATAACTTCACTGCTTTGATCAACAAGGGCATTCAGCAATCAGAAGACTATCACAAGATGATGGACTTCGTGAAGAACTGCAAGTTAAGTTTTGCCATGCTTGAATCACCCACAATCTTTTGTGAAGTTGTAGAAGAGATGTGGACCTCTGCAATTTACAACTCTACTGACAAAACCATCACCCTGACCATTAAAGGTAATGAATTATGTATCAATAGTGATGTGATAAAAGCATGTTTTAAGATTCCTGATGATAATGTAACTTCACCACACACTGACACGGATTTGATCAATATGCTTAACTCCATGCATTATGCACTTCCTACTAATAAGCTAAGTGATATTAGGAGATTAGGTCTTAGGAAGGAATGGAGTTTTATGTGTGATGTTGTAACTAAAGTTTTCTCTGGAAAAATCAGTAATTTTGATTCTGTGAACATTTCCATGCTTAACATGCTATACATGCTAGTTACAGACAAATTTTACAATTTCAGTGACCCTGTCATATATGAGTTAGGTTTTAAACTAGGTGAGTTAGCCAAAAGGGGAAAGAACATATATTATGCTAGATTTTTTATGCTATTGGCTAACCATCTTTGTCAAGAGATTGCACTTGAGAACCCAAACAACAAATTAGCTTGTTGGGTTCAAGAGAGAAGAATCATTGCAGATTTGAACAGAGCCAACCACCAAGGGATGTGCCAATGTTCTATTTCCCTGTAATGCTGACACTTCAAGTAAGTGAGGTAAGTTCATCCATACCCTCAACTATTCCAATCTCCTCTATTTCTTTGACTTCAGGCATAGCTATGGCAACTGTGACAATGACCAAATAGTTGCCTACCAAAGCTGCCAAATCAACTGTAATTTCCAAATCCAAATCAAAGAAAACCCCCTCTGGTATCTCTAAAAAGGTACCAGTTGAAAAATCTACAAAAGCCAAAGAGGGGAGTGTGAAGGAGGGACAGATAGGTGAGGGAAGGGGTGAACATCAAAGGAACCCCAAGGATAAGGTTGGAGAGATGAGTGAACCCCAGCCCAGCCATACTGCAGTTTCCCAACAAACTGCAGTGCTTAAAAAGGACAAAAGCTCACTTGTAGCTGCATCCTCCCAAAAGGATGTGGCTATTGAACAAAGCTCTCATCCAAGAGCACAGGCCAAGAGGGTTAGGGACACAAGCTCACCCCAAACTTACACTAGAAAGAAGAAATCCAAAACAACTGGGGATGCACAGGGCACACACACAGTGCAAACTGGTGCTAAAGACACAGTCCCTGCACCTTCTCAAATTCAGATTGATGTGGCTCCAATAAATGTGGAGTCACAGCCAAAATCTCTCATTATAGAAGCCACCGAAACACCATACTCACCAACTAACTCACTGGAAGTGGACATGATAAACACTTCAATTCCTGATTCCCCTTCTTTAGTTGGGGAAGTCAAAATCTAGTGCAAGCGAGCATCATCTTTTAGATGATTTGTTGGCTCACTTGCCAATTCTTTCAGATTCTATTCTGACATCTGTGCCTCAAATAACTTCAATCAACACAGAGTCTACAATAGTTTCTCTTCCCACCTCATTCATTTCTACTCTCTCGATGGATATTGCTCATCCGTCGAGTAGTGATTGTATCCCGATGGATAAGCTTAACAGCAGTTATCCGTCGGATAGCTTTACCACTCACCCGACGGATATCACTTATCCGTCGAGTGTCTCTGCACAACTTCAAACTTCAATAATTTCAAGTGCAGAAGATTTAGTGGTAATACAATCACTCTTAGGACTGAGAGAGGAGAGTGCATTGAGTGAGAGGCTGGGTTGCTCCCAGGCAAAAGGAGAGGAAAAGAGTGAATCTCAGCAATCCATTTCTTCAGGATTGGCAAAAGTGAGTGAGAGGAGTCCCACCTTAGTAGGTGAAGGTGAGGATGTGAGGGTGGGGAGCCAGGGTGAGACCCTGATGCAACAAAAGAGAGAATATGAGAGAAAGGTAGGTACAGGAGAAATAAGGGTGGATCCAGCCATTGCTAGTGAGTCAATGATTGTGGATGATGTTGAAAAGGAAAGACAATTTCAGCAACATTACAAAGCTGTAATTGATAACATTTCCTTGGATGCTGACACTTTTACTCATCCTGTGTCAGCCTATCAATTGTTGGCTGCTCAGGGCATTGTGGAGGCAGAGCAGACTTTGAATTTAGTGCACACCACAGAATCTCTTCAAAGAGATAAAGCTGCTGTTAACAGGATGCTTTCTCAAGCTGGAGAGCCATCTGAAGAATTTGGAGTAAATTCTAATGATGATGACTCTGGTTCTTTGGATGGAAGCATGAACTTAGGGGGAGCTGAAGGCCCAAGTTCTGCTTTAAGTTTACCTGAATGGGCATGGGCAAAGGAATCTACACCATGACAATTTGAGGTGTCTTTGGTCAAACAAGTAATGGCTATTCAACAGGCCCTTCAGGAAACTTCAGATGCTGGTACCAAGGCTGTTCTTCAAGCTCACCTAGACTCTCTACATCTAATGAAGATCCAGCACTTAAGACAGAATCTCAGTGTGGATGAATTGAAAAGAGATATAGCTGACTTGAAGACATATAACTCTGAGAAGCTGGATTCAGTAATGCCATATGGTACCATGCAAGATCTACTACTAAGATTGAGGAGAGAATCAGTCTCTGAAAAGAAGCTAGCCAAGCTGGAAAATAGAGTTCAAGTTATTGAAGATTCAGTGGCTATTCTTCTTCAAAATCAACAGACTCAGACAAATCTTCTCATGCAACTGGCTAAAGCACAAGGCCTAACTCCTCAACTTGATGATAACAAAAAGGGGGAGAGAGAATCAAGTAAGGGGGAGAAAGGACCAACAGAGGGGGAGAAACTTCTAGTACAAATCAGCAAAGTAATTGTACCTTCAATTACTATCTCCAAGCCACCACTTGCAGATGGTATAGATCTAATTGAAGCAGCAGCAGCAGCAAATTTGAAAGTTGCTGAAAAAGGAAAGTTAAGTTTAATCAACTGGGAAAAGATTGATGAGGAAATTCAGAAAAAGTTTGAACTAGTCAAGGAGCCAGTTAAGTCAGCCATCCATCACTCTCATGTCAAGCCAATCAGTGTGAATGAGATGAGCATGAACTATCTGGAGAAAGGACAATCTTCCTGCATCAAATCACAAAAGGCTGAAATAATTCTCAAACCAAGGGCAAATTATCCAAAGTCATCTTTGAAGAATCCCTTGGATACTGTGAATGAGACACCCAAGCCTGATGAAAAGAAGCTTCTGTCAAGATCCATTGTCTTCTATAAAGATCTAGCTGATTCAGCCTCAAAAAGGAGAATAGCTAAGATATTCAGAAATGGAAAGGAAATTTGTGTGGTAGCTGGACATCCACAGTTTGCTCAAGCAAAGAAAGAAGAAAAAGCCAGATTAAAGCAGGAAAAGAGGCAAGCTGCTCTAGATGTAAAGAAGTCTAAACAAAAGAAAGAACAGATTGCTATCTTGGCCAAGCTACAGGCTATAAACTCTTCTCAGCAAATTCCCTCTCAACCATCTGAAGCTGCTGAATTAAAGAAGAAGATTGAAGAACAGAAGAAATCCCCAAGAAAGAAAGAACTGGCTAGAAGAACAAAAAGGAAACTGGATGTTGTTAACAAGGAATTGGAAGATCAATTTCCTAAGGAATCCACTCAAGCTAAAACTCAAGCATCAAAGCCCTCTGTGGTATTTGAAGACATAAGGGTGGTGGACCCCTACAGGAACATACATGGAGAGCCTATTATGCCAAAGGATGAGCCAATAGAGTGGGATAAATTACCAATTCCTGACTTCAACTTGCCAATTCTTACTAAGCCAAGAAGGACAAAATCAAGGGCAGTCAAGAAAGTGAAGCTGTCACCTCTCAAATCCAAGTCAGTAGTCAAAGCTCAACCCAAGGTCAACAGGGGAGACTACTTGTAATTGTGTGACATCAAAGAATTCCCAGATCTAAACCTTTATCTGGATGAACTGGATGAAGTAAGGGCAATTGATGCATACAGAAACCTACCTGAAAGGTTGGTGTTCAAGTACAAAGGAGGAAGGGAGATGCAGTGGCCTCTTCACAGGATACTTCAAGAAAGCCAAGCTGTGTTGATCAAAGTCTATTAATCCTTCAAGAAAAACTTTGGGTTCAATGTAACTGCAAGAAGACTAGTATTGAAGAAGAATGAAGAGCTGAGGAGTGTTAGAGCTAAAGATGCACTCCCAAAGACTCTAATCATCCCATACACAGGGAGAAGAGTGCATCTAAGGCCCTACTGGCTGATGGAATTCATGGATGACAAGGGTGTGAGAAGATTCTTCAGACTAGAAGACCAATTGAGTATCTCTAGCAATGAGACTCTCTTGGAGATGCAAGAAATGCTAGATCTCTCAGAATCTGATGAACTAGAATTCCACAGGCAGCTCCAGAATCAAATTGAAGAAAATAACAGAAAGCTTGGAAGAAGATCCAGACCTTCAAGAAACTAGAAAAACCTGCTTAGGCTAGAGGAGCATCTTGAACTGACTGTGAGCCAAACCTTGTACATTTTGTTTAATTGAAGCACTTTCAGTTTTATCTACTTATCTTTAAAGATATATGTTTAGGATGTTTTGTTATCATCAAGTGTCTCTTAATTTATGGCTACAATTCCAGTAGACATAAATTGGGGGAGATTGTTGTGAATATGTTATGTACTTGATGATCACTTAAACAAAACATCTAAGTAGATTTTACTTAGTGAAATAATGTAGCACTCGACGGATAAGAATTATAGTCCCGACGGATAACTCATTATAGTCCCGACGGATGATTAACTTATTATCCATCGAGTGAGTAGCTTATGTAATAATAAGTTTGTAGCACAGTGATGTATGCACCTTTGTATAGAATCTGTAGTAGCATATAAGTCATGTTGACTTTAACTAGATATGCAGAATAGGTTGATTAATTGTACATAAGTAATGTCTTGTAATTCTGTATAAGTGAAATGAAGTCAAGTGCCAAAATAGCTACCGACGGATGATTAACAAAGCCTTCGACGGATGATCAAATGACTATCAACGGATGTTTAACATAGCAGTCGACGGATGATCAATCAAGTCATCGACGGATGATCTGAAAGTCGACGGATGATCATATCAAGAATTCAAACATCAGTTGAACAGTGAAAGCTGACACACAGCCGTCGAGTTGGATACAAACACATTGTGGAAGCCCATTAACTGGGTAATAGAGGACAAAAAGCAGCAAAGATTAAGACTGTTAGATTTTATATTTGTTCAGTCTTTTTGACTTTGTAATCTTGGTATTATATAAACCAAGACAGTAGCAAATAAAAATATAACTGAGAGAGTTGAGAAACACAAAAACAGAAAAATCTTTGTAAGCTTAATCTTTAACATTTCCTGTTTTCTCAGCAGTTCAATTTGTAAGCAGCTGTGGGCATTTCTGCACACAGACTCCTCTCGATATATTATATATATCTCTGGTGGAATTGTTTAAATCCACCAGAAAGTTTTTAAAGACTCTTGTTTTTAATTACTTGTGTTTTGATTCATTCAAGTTTATATTCCGCATTGTGCTAATCAAAACAAATATATTAATAATCGAGTTGAACATTTTTATTTCAAGAAAAAGGTTCAAGAATTTCATTCAACCCCCCTTCTGTAATTCTTGCTTCATTGTTAAGGGACTAACAGGTGGTATCCCGACCTCAAGTCAATCTTCGAAAAACACTTTTCTCCTTTTAGTTGATTAAATAAATCGTCTATTCTCGGCAACGGATACTGATTCTTAATCGTCATTATGTTCAACTCCTGGTAATCGATACAGAGTCTCATGCTTCCATCTTTTTTCTTTACGAAAAGGACTGGCGCTCCCCATGGAGACGTACTTGGCCTTATGACTCTTTTATCCAAAAGTTCTTGTATCTGACTCACTAACTATTTCATATATGCTGGTGCCATTCTATAAGGTGCCTTCGAAACGGGTTTAGTGTCTGGGGCAAGATTAATGTCAAACTCCATCTGTCGATCTGGCGGTAGTCCTGGTAATTCCTCTGGAAACATATCAGTGAATTCTTTCGCTACTGGAATATCCTCTATGCTAGGAACTTCTTTCTCTTAATCTACTACATAGGCTAAATATGATTCAAATCCTTTCCTAAGTAGCTTGCTGGCTTGAATAGCGGTGAGAAATAGCTGCTCTTGCTTCTGGCCCTTAAATATCACCTGAATCCCATTCTTTGCATGTAAATAGACCATCTTAGATCTACAATCTATCTGAGCATTATTATTTCCTAACCAATCCATTCATAATATTATATCAAACTCCCTTAACTTGAAAAGTATCAAGTCAAATGAAAAGTTATGCCCGGAGATGTCAATCTCACATTGAGGGCAAAATTGACTCACAGGTATCTTTTCTTGATTGGCAATTACTATGTTCATCGCTTCATTCATATCCTTCTTATCACAGTTTAATCCATTAGAAAAAGTTTCTGATATAAAAGAGTTTGTAGCTCCTGAATCAATCGATACTTTAGCTTCAACATTGTTTATCGAAAGCTTACCTGCTATCACCTCGGAATTCTGAACAACATCCTTCATTTTGATAAGTGGCATTTTATACCACTTAGAGTGTCTCATAACGACTTGAATTAGTGTCTTGAACTCGAGTATTTTGTGTATTTGACGCGTTTTTTAGTGTTTTTGCATTTCAGGGTATAACTTGCTTAGATGGGTGAATTTTATGAAAATAAGCTTAAGGAAGTGCTTGGAATCAGTCCCGGGTTGATGTGTGAAGAATTCAGCAAAAAAAGAAGTAAAATAATATTTTTTTTTCCAGAAGTGATGTAGGCGCCCGCCTGATGGGAGCAGGCGACCGCCTGGTAGCAGGCGCCCGCCTGAAAGAAGGAGGCGGCCGCCTGGGTGCGGATTTTCAGAATCTGGATTTTATTAATTAGAGTTCAATTGGGCTTCTGTTAGCGTTGGTTCTTTTGGGTTATTATATAAACCTTTTGGGAAGACGTTTTCTTAATAGAAGATAATTGAGAGCGAAGGCAAGAAGATTGAGAAGACCGTTTTAGCACGCAACAACGAAGAAGAGGAAGCATACGTTTATCTCGTAAATCTTTTAATTCGTTGTAATAGTGGATGCTAGTTTTCTTTATGCTTTGAACCTTAATACTCTTGTGACGTACTTCATTATTTATTAAATATTTTATTAGTTTATATCGTTTTGTTATTATCATGCTTTCATATGAACCCATGGTGACGATGAGTTCTATTATGGGCTAATCATGATCATGGGATCATAGCGGATTTACTATGGATTTCTTTAGTTAATTGTTTAATACCTTGGTATGTGGTGATTGTATGATATCTAGCATAGGTTGTGCTTATTCGTCTTATGTGCATCGTGAACATGTAAGATAGCATGTTAATCTCTTGTGAAGCGACAGTGAATCTTGAGATTTAGAACTTGCCATGCTAGCATAGGTTCATGTATTGTATGCATGGTTAGTGGGTAACTCTAACTGTTTTACTTGCCCTGTGTAATCATAATGAATAACTTGTTCTTAAATTGTTATGTTGTCAAATTCTGTAGACATATAGGGTCTTAACATAATTGATGTCTATTCAACTTCTATCTTAATCGTGGATGCTTAATAGAATGGTATTCGTACAACGAAAGTTGGCGTCTATCAGTTTCGTGTTGTTTGATTAATATCATCACCATTACATGCTAAGGGTAATAACAATAACTATTGAGTGAAGTAGTAATGAAGTTATGATCTCATGTGTGTTTAATATTGTTAATTCAAGTGTTTAATTCTCGTAGTAATTATTAGTTAATCAACCTTAATTGTTATTGTCTTGATATTGAAGAATAATCATACATTGGTGAGTAATTGTTAATTAAATATAATTAATCAGAGTCTCTGTGGGAACGAATTAGAAATCATTCTATATTACTTGCGTGATTTATTTAGCGCATGCTTTGTGCCTAACAAATTTTTGGCACCGCTGCCGGCGACTCGGTGTTAATTTGTTTAGTTTATGTACTTGCCATTGGTGGTCATTAGGATTCATTGATTAAGACTTGTTACTTACTGCTTCCGGTTGTGTTTCAGGTACTCTAGCGAGCGTTTATGCAAACACGTTCTCGCACTCGCAAGAGAAATCTGGATAAAGCTGAGGAGACAGATACAACTCTTGACTTTCCGGAGAAGATAGTTTTTGAAGATTCGGATAAAGAGAGTGAAAAGAAAGAACCTGAAACAATGGGTGATCGTGTAGTTCAAGCTGATCCAGCTCTTATGGACTTTTCTCGGCCAAAAATTGATGACATTCAGTCAAGCATCATTCATCCGGCTATTCAGGCCAATACTTTTGAAATCAAGCCGGGCACTATTCAGATGGTGCATAATTTTCGGAGGTTGTTAGGTCCAAATATACATACAGAGGGGGGTGAATGTATGTTTTTCATTTTTCGATAATTAATTGCAGCGGAGAATAAACTTCGAAAATGAAATAAACAAATACTAAGAGATTCACGGAATAATTCTTTTTATTAAAAAATTAAACCGTAAAGGTTTGCTTACAACTCCGAATATAAATAATTCGAAGCAACAAATATAGAGAGAACCAAAGTAATAGCAACCAATTTGGGGTTCTATCTATCACTCTAAAAATTCAAAACTTCTATCAAAAGATATTAAATACAATTAAGAGTTTTAAATAATGAGTGTTACAAGTTTGTAAGGCTTTAATGGTGTGAAATAAATTAGGCAACACTTCTCTCCTTAATTTCAATAAATGAAATCAACTCACTCTATAAGAAAAATTCTGCAGAGTTTTAATGGTGTTTTGCTGAGAAGTGTTATTTTCCAATCTGCTGAAATTTGGTTTTGTAGTGGTAGAATTGTAGGAGAGATAAAGTAGACTATGTGGCTGTTTTTTATCCATATATTTGAAGTGCACAGCCCGTATTGCGATCAGAAAGGAGAGATTAGAAGCAAATACACTGTACTAATCCTGTGGCGACTAACATATCCCACCTTTTGCTTTGACAGATTAATTCGCCTATGGCGATGCTCTGTATGTGGCGATCAGGGTAGGAGATAGCATACTTGTGTTAAAAAAAAAACATAAGTATAATTCTTTTCTATTCGAACAAACAGGCTGGCAGGAGGAGTGATTATGTTGCACACGGCAACAACCCAGGAGAGGTGTCGCCAGACGTGTAATACACGCGTAAGAAAATAAAAACACAACCGCCTTTTTCTTTTGCCGATTTTCAGTCTGTGGCGACGTTGAGAAAAGAGAAACAATTACTTGCATTATTTTTGTTGAATTCAAATTGTAGAACATGCAGGTGACAGAAAAACTGTACGCAGAAGAAAGCAGGCGCTTGGGAGACTCTTGAGATCCACGCGCACAAAAGAAAGAGAAGGAGTGGATGCGTGCGCTGCACGCGCGCGTGGGAACAGCCTGGAAGAAAAAAAACGCTGCCACTTGACTTCTTTACATTGTTTGTTTTTGTTTCTTTGTATGCACAGATGTGTCCCGCGTGTTTATAGCCAAACAAAAGAACTGAGTTGCTAGTTCTTTTCTTCTTGCATATGGTACAGCTCGGTTCCTTTTTGATTATGCAAGTAAATTAACAGATACCTGCTTTGTACCACATTCATTCAAATAAATCGATTTTCTGGCTGGCAAATTAAAAATAAACACTTGATATTTAAAATAAATAAACTTTGAATTTATTTATTTATTTATAGAAGTAAAATTCAAACATTAATTTTAATTTACCAAAATTAAACATTGATATTAAATTAAATAAATAAATCTTTTGAGATTAATTTATTCATTTAATAAATATCAATTCTTAATTTATTTATTTTAAAATCAAATGTGATATTAAATTAAATAAATAAATGATTAATTTACATTTATTCATTTAATAAAATCAGCCATTGATTTAAAAATAAATCCAGTAAATTCTCGGGATGTACTCTTCTGTATCTGCAGGCCTTCTAATCTCCGGGATTTGTACCTCAAAATATTTCCAGACTCCTCGAGTACAAAATCCAATTAACAATGTTCCTAAAAATAATACTCTGTTTCCTTTCACGGATCACTGACGTCTAGTGCATGGGTCTAGTTCACAAATGACTAGTTCCGCTCTCAGGCCTTCGTATTATACCCGTATAAACCATTGTTAAGTCTTCTACCAAATATAACCAACTACACTAGGAATCCTTGAGGTCTTCACACTGATTCTGATAACTGCTTCGAATGACTCCAACCTTATTACTCTGATGCTTGAACATATTAATGAACTTCATACTGATCGTTGTTGACATCTTCTTCACTGCAGCTAACAAAACCTTTTGTGCATATACCCAATATCCAATATGTACTGATCCTAGTGGAACATAGATTATTTCAAAGTCTTTGTTCTATGTTGAGTTATCCAAACCAGTATTGTTGAGTTATACGTACTGCTTCAATCTTGCTCAACAGAGGTGCTGCGACTGAAGACCCCAACATGCATATCAGGAATTTTGTCGAGATCTGTAGTACTTTCAAATATAATGGTGTTACTGATGAGGCTATCAAGCTGAGGCTTTTCCCATTCTCTCTGAGGGACAAAGCTAAGGACTGATTACATTCTTTACCAGCTGGGTCCATCACTATTTGGGAAGATCTTGCGCAAATTTTTTTGGTGAAGTTCTATCCAGTGGCCAAGACTGCAGCTATGCGGAGTGCTCTTACTCAGTTTGTGCAGCAACAAGGAGAATCTATGTGCGAAGCTTGGGAGCGCTACAAGGAGATGTTGAGAAAGTGTCCACATCATGGTATGCCTGATTGGATGGTGATCACTGGTTTCTACAATGGTTTGGGGGCCCAATCTAGGCCCATGCTCGATGCAGCTTCTGGAGGCGCCTTGTGGGCCAAAAGCTATACGGAGGCCTATAATCTCATTGAAACTATGGCTGCAAACGAGTATCAAAACCTAACTCAAAGGATGGTTCCTGGGAAGGTAGCAGGTATTCTGGAAGTTGATGCAGCTACAGCTATTGCAGCGCAGCTTCAGGCGTTGTCTATGAAGGTCGATTCTTTAGCCAACTATGGAGTAAATTAAATAGCTAGTGTCTCTAATCTTTGTGCAAGCTCTCATGCTATGGATCAGTGTTCTTTTGTTAATGAATCTGTTCAGTATGTGAACAATTTTCAGAGACCGCAGCAGCCTGTGCCCGCTACTTATCATCCTAATAACAGAAATCATCCCAATTTCAGCTGGAGCAATAATCAGAATGTTGTTCAGCAACCATATCAGCAAGCTGCAAGTAAATAGTTTAATCCACCTGGATTCCAGCAACCTCAGCAATTTGCACAAAGGAAATCATATCCTCAACAAGGAGGTGCTGCTCCACCTTCTAGTGCTGATTTTGAGGAGTTAAAGCTGTTGTGCAAAAGTCAGGTTGTTTCTATCAAGACCTTGGAAAATCAAATTAGACAAATAGCCAATGCCTTGCTCAATCATCAACCTGGCACACTTCCCAGCGATACTGAAGTGCCAGGCAGGAAGGAAGCTAAAGAGAAAGTCAAAGCTGTCACCTTAAGGTCTGGAAAAGTTGATGATGCTGAAAAAGCAAAAGAGGTAGAAGTTGAAGTTAAGGATGAAGAATAAAAGCAAAAGGAGAAAGAGGGAGAACCAAGGAAGACTACTGTTAAACACACTCTGTCTGAGGGTAATATAGGGGAGAAACAGCTCTATCCTCCACCGCCTTTTCCTAAGCGATTGCAAAAACAAAAGCCGGACAAACAATTTGGTAAGTTTTTGGAGGTGTTCAAGAAACTTCACATCAACATACCTTTCGCTGAGGCTCTGGAGCAAATGCCTAGTTATGCGAAATTCATGAAAGGTATTCTTTCAAGGAAGGTGAAATTGGATGATCTTGATACCGTTGCTCTGACGGAAGAGTGCAGTACCGTGCTGCAATAAAAGTTACCTCCAAAGCTTAAGGATCTAGGTAGCTTCACCACTCCTTGCACCATTGGCAAGTTGTCATTTGACAAGTGCCTTTGCGATTTGGGAGCAAACATCAATCTGATGCCGTTATCTATCTTCAAAAAGCTGAATTTTCCTGATTCGAAGCCCACCTACATGTCCCTACAATTGGCTGATCATTCGATTACATACCCACGAGGTATCGTGGAGGACGTGCTAGTAAAGGTGGACAAGCTCATCTTTCCTGTAGTTTTTGTCATTCTGGATTTTGAGGAAGATAAGAAGATTCCCATAATCTTGGGAAGACCTTTCTTGGCTACAGGCCGTACCTTGATAGATGTGCAAAAAGGTGAACTCACTATGAGGGTGCAAGATCAAGATGTGACATGCAATGTATTCAATGCGATGAAATTTCCTACGGAAGATGAGGAGTGCTTCAAGGTGGATTTGGTCGATTCTGCAGTTACTTCAGAACTTGATCATGTGCTAAGGTCTGATGCCTTATAAGAAGCCTTATTGGGGGATTTTGTCAGTGAAGATGATGAAGGCAATGAGCAGTTACAATATCTAAATGCTTCTCCTTGGAAACGAAATCTAGACATGCCATTTGAATCTCTGGGAAATACTGATCTCAAGAATGCTGAGGGAAAGCTCAAACCATCTATTGAGGAAGCACCTACTTTGGAGCTTAAACCACTGCCTGAACACTTGAGGTATGCTTTTTTAGGTGATGCATCTACTTCGCCTGTTATTATTGCATCTGACTTTTCAGGTAGTGATGAGGACAAGCTCTTGAGGATTTTGAGAGAATTCGAATCGGCCATCGGATGGACTATAGTAGATATAAAAGGGATCAGCCCTTCGTACTACATGCATAAAATTCTGCTAGAGGAAGGTAGCAAGCCGACTATTGAGCAACAGCGAAGGATTAATCCTATCATGAAAGAAGTGGTGAAGAAAGAAATTCTAAAATGGCTGGATGCAGGAATCATATATCCTAATTCTGACAGTTCTTGGGTGAGCCCCGTGCAATGTGTACCTAAGAAAGGAGGTATTACTGTGGTTGTAAATGAGAAGAATGAGCTCATCCCCACTCGAACAGTCACAGGATGGAGGGTATGCACATGGACTACAGAAAGTTGAATAAAGCCACGAGGAAGGATCACTTCCCTCTTCCATTCATTGATCAGATGCTTGACAGGTTGGCTGGTCATGAGTGTTATTGTCTTCTGGATGGCTATTCGGGCTACAATCAGATTTGCATTGCACAAGAAGATCAAGATAATACTACTTTCACTTGTCCATTCGACACGTTTTCTTTATGTAGAGTTTCTTTCGGCTTATGTGGTACACCTGCCACTTTTCAGAGATGCATGATGGCCATTTTCTCTAATATGATTGGAAATAATGTCGAAGTGTTCATGGACGACTTTTCTGTCTTTGGACATTCGTATGATGAATGCTTGAATAATCTCCGTTTGGTGCTCAAAAGGCGTGTTGAAACCAATCTGGTGCTCAATTGGGAAAAATGTCACTTCATGGTGCAACAGGGCATCATTCTTGGGCATAAGGTCTCTAGTAAAGGTCTTGAGGTGGATAAAGCCAAGGTGGGCATCATTGAGAATCTTCCGCCACCTATTTCTGTGAAAGGAATCCGTAGCTTTCTTGGTCATGCGGGTTTTTATCGGCGTTTCATCAAGGACTTTTCTAAGATATCTAAGCCATTGTGTAACTTGCTCGAAAAATATGTGCCTTTCAAATTTGATGATGAATGCTTGGAAGCATTCGAGACTCTCAAGAAGAGTTTAATCACTGCACCAGTTATTATGGCACCTGATTGGAGAGAACCTTTTGAGATGATGTGTGATGCAAGTGATTATGCAGTGGGAGCAGTTCTTGGACAGCGAAGGAATAATATCTTTCATGTGGTCTACTATGCTAGTAAGACACTAAATGTAGCCCAAATGAACTACACCACTACTGAGAAGGAGCTTTTGGCTATAGTTTTTGGTTTCGAAAAATTTCAATCTTATCTACTTGGGACAAAGGTGACAGTGTTCACTAATCACGTTGCCAACCGCTATCTGCTCTCAAAGAAGGATTCGAAGCCTAGACTTATTCGTTGGGTTCTCTTGCTACAGGAATTCGAGTTAGAGATCAAGGATCGAAAAGGTACTGAAATCAAGTAGCTGACCATCTCTCTAGATTGGAGAATCCCAATTCTACTTCACATGATAAAACATTGATCAACGAATCTTTTTCGGATGAGCAGTTGTTCGCAATTCAAGAGGAAGAGCCATGGTTCGCAGATATTGTGAACTATCTTGTTAGCAATATAATGCCTCCTAATATGAATGCGGCTTAAAAGAAGAAGTTTCTACATGAGGTGAAGTGGTACATGTGGGATGAACCATATTTGTTTAGACAAGGAGATGACCAGATCATTAGGAGATGTATCCCATTCTATGAGACGGAGGGGATATTACGAGACTGTCATTCCACAGTTTATGGTGGACATTATGGTGGTGAAATACAAGCAGCTCGTATTCTTCAAGTAGGTTTTTCTGGCCTATGTTGTTTAAGGATGCACATCAGTTCGTTTTAAGGTGTGATCGTTGCCAAAGAGTTGGGAATCTTACCAGAAAGGATGAAATGCCTTTAAATGTGATGCTTGAAGTTGAGGTCTTCGATGTTTGGGGGACCATTTATCTCGTCCTGCAATAATCAGTACATCTTGCTGGCAGTTGATTATTTCTCGAAATGGGTAGAAGTCAAGGGTCTACCAACTAATGATGCAAAGGTAGTGTTGAGTTTTCTTCATAAGCAGATATTCACAAGGTTTGGAACGCCACGAGTTATCATAAGTGATGAAGGGTCGTATTTCTGTAATCGTAAGTTCACTTCTATGATGCAACGCTACAATGTGAATCATCGCATTGTTATTGCCTATCATCCGCAAACTAATGGTCAAGCTGAAGTGTCTAATAGAGAGATCAAGCACATTCTAGAGAAAGTCGTTTGTCCGTCAAGGAAAGATTGGTCTTTGAAGCTCGATGAAGTTGTTTGGGCTTATAGAACAACATACAAGACTCCACTTGGGATGTCCCCATTTTAACTTGTCTATGGTAAGGGATGTCATTTACCTACGGAGCTTGAGCATAAGGCTTATTGGGCATTGAAGAAGTTAAACCTTGATCTAGATGCAGCTGGGAAGAAGCGAATGCTTCAGTTAAATGAACTTGATGAATTTCGACTTCAAGCGTACAAAAACACCAAAATGTACAAGGAAAAGGTAAAAAGGTGGCATGACAGGAAGCTATCGCCTAAGTCATTCGTGCCGGGGCAACAAGTTCTTCTATTCAACTCTCGTCTCCGACTTTTTCCTGGAAAGTTGAAATCAAGGTGGTCTGGACCATTTATCATCAAAATTGTGTTTCCACATGGAGCGGTGGGGATTTTTGAGAATGATCCGGGCCAAGCATTCAAAGTAAATGGTCAGAGATTGAAGCACTATTATGGGGATACGGCAAACCGTGAAGTGGTTAGTGTCGTTTTATTGACAACTTGATCGCATTACTCTACGTGAAGCTAATGACGTAAAAGAAGCGCTTCTTGGGAGGCAACCCAAGATATGAGACCATAGGACACCTTAGAATTTAGTACTTTATCTAACAACCCAAAAAAAATCAGAACAATGTTGGCAGAAAAAAAAATTACAGAGACCTTGCAGGTGCCCTCCTACTAGGATCAGGCGGCCGCGCGCTAGCAGGCGCCCGCTTGCTGGTGCCAGGCGACCGCCTGCGCCCTGAATTTTGAAAAATTCATTTTCAGCCTATAAAAAAAACACAAAAATCAAAAACAAAAATCACAGAACCCATTACCCCATTATGCATGATTTCTTCCCCAATATTAGCTACAATCCCCACTCCTAATCAAATTCAACCCCTAATCTTGCTATATATACGTACGACCTCTCCATACATATCCCATACACTTTCAACTCTATGAAATCTCTCCTACACACCAAACATAACTCTCTAACCCTTATTTTCTGTTCTAATGGCCCCAAAGAGATCACGAACTGTAGGGAGCAGCAACACCATTCCGACTGCTGATTCTTCGAGGAACAATGCAGCGATGCCCCGATTGTTGGATGGGGCTGCTGAAGAAGAGTACACCAAGCTTCTGACTAAGCCTATTATGAGAGAGAGGGGGTTCTTGCCATCAGGGAGAGGTGGTGATTTGTTACCGATGATTGCTGAGAAGGGATGAATTATATTCTGTGAGTCACCTGAGGCGGTTCTGATGTGTATCGTTCGCGAGTTCTATGTGAACGCCAAGGCCGACAAGGATGGGTTTTCTGTTGTTCGTGGGCTTACTGTTGATTATCAGCCCGAGGCGATTCGCCGTGTTATTGGGAAGCGACAATGGAAACCATATGAAGAGAATTGGAATGAAAAGTCCCCTGAGGACTTTGATATGGACTTGATTATTGCTACTCTCTATCGGCCGGAAACAGTGTAGAAGTTCAAAAGGGGAACCAACGAGTATCGTAATATCCCTGCTGTCGCGATGAACAGGTATGCTTGTGCTTGGAATGCATTTATGTGTGCTAATATTCTTCCTTCTGTGCATGCACATGAGATTACAGTGGAGAGGGAGAGGTTGTTATAGGGAATTCTGAATGACGAAATCGCAATACTCTATCCTGTATGCCTTGGTGGGTACATCTACCAAGGGATTTTGAAGTTTTTAAGGGGAAATCGCAGTACTCTATCCTGTATGCCTCTATTGTCATGAAGCTTTGCAAGGCATGTGGATTCCAGTGGCCGTCTTATGAGTAGCTACAGATGCCGGCCGCTCCTATTGATTCATCGACATTGAATGCGATGCAGGAGTGGACGGGTGGAGAGCCCGAGTCACATGGTTTGGGATATCACCTCCCGGGAGGAGTTCCAGCAGCTGGTGCTACCATGGCTAGGTCTAGTCAGGCTCGGGGAGAGGCAGGTCCTTCCAGAGCCCAGGAATGAGATGGTTCGGGATTGGCTGATGTCCAGTACAGGAGGCTTTCCAGGAGGATGGATGCGATGTATGAGTCGTAGAGTCGATTTGCACAGGAGCTCACCCTAGCACTTAGGACTGTATTTAGAGGCCTTGGAGCTGACATCCAGTGGCCCGTTTTTGGTGAGGATTCTGCTTATCCACCTCCTGACACTCCACCCTCTAAGGGTGATGATGAGGATGATTCGTCTGAGTAAGTATACCTTGTGTTCCTTTCTATTACCTTCACTGGGGACAATGAAGATTTTAAGTTTGGGGGTGGTAGTTAAGAAATATATTTGTGTGTGTGTCATGTAGTTGAATTTTCATGTTAGTTTAGTTCATATAGGTGCATATTTTTTCCATATAGTTTTTTTTATATAGATTTTTTTTATTTTTTTTTATAGCTTTAATTATCATGTCATATAGCTCATGCATACACCATGATCCCTTTGTGTTGCTTTACTGATTAATATGTGATATTGATGCGACTGTAGTGATAGCGTTAGAGTGATATTGAATCTTGTTAGGTTGGCATGCATGCTAGAAATACTTGTAATTTCAGTAATCTTAGAGTATGCTTAAGGACTTGATTGTTGTCATGGTTTGATGGTTTTTGATGTTAATCTATTGCTTATGCTTAGAATGCATGCTATGCTCTTAATGATAAAAGACATGAAAAGATAAAAAAATGGAAAAAATTGAAATTCATTGCTAGTTGTGGCTAGGCGTCAAATGGCTAGTAGTCGGTTCGTTTTGTATACGAGTAGTCTAGGGTTGAGCAAGATGGAGTGAAAAGCACTTGCTCAAAAATTGGAAAAAAAAATAGAAAAAAAATATGGTTTAATGCACAATTGATCACGAGTGAGCTTTTTGGTATTCGAGTTGTTAAGTTCGTAGGGGACTTTGTGCCTAGTGACCTAAGGCTTTTATAGTCTGGGATCCGCTAACCTAACGCTCGCTAAATGGGTACTATTGCATAAATCTTTTATGGACCTCACTCATTGCATGATCAAATAAGCATTTGTTTTATGTGTTGAATAAAAGCATGATTCCGTAATAAACTCCAATAATTTTGAAGTGTTATAAGTCATTTTGTGTCTAGAATATATTCTTCGTATAAGCTTGTGATTGCCTTGAGGATAATTAAGTTATGGTGATTGATCTAGTTTCGAAGCATATCTGTTAAGCATTCGCACACACCACGTTTCTAGTTGTATGTTATCTTGCGAGATTTAATTGATCTTTAGTCACCTAATTGCATTTGTTGATATGTCATGTGTTAGTTGGTTTAGTCATCGCGATGGGGATCGCTGCATTCATATAGTTTGCATTCATTCATGTTTTATTCTGAGTTTGAGTCTGTGATGCTTGAGGACAAGCATCGATTCAAGTTTGGGGGTGTGATAAGTGTCATTTTATACCACTTAGAGCGTCTCATAACGGCTTGAATTGGTGTCTTGAACTCGAGTATTTTTTGTATTTGACGTGTTTTTTAGTATTTTTGCATTTCAGGGTATAACTTGCTTAGATGGGTGGATTACATCAAAATAAGCTTAAGGAAGTACTTGGAATCAGTCCCGGGTTGATGTGCGAAGAATTCAGCAAAAACAGAAGCAAAATAATTTTTTTTCCAGAAGTGATGCAGGAACCCGCCTGATGGGAGCAGGCGACCGCCTGGTAGCAGGCTCCCTCCTGGAAGAAGGAGGCGGCCGCCTGGGTGCGGATTTTCAGAATCTGGATTTTATTAATTAGAGTTCAATTGGGCTTCTGTTAGCGTTAGTTCTTTTAGGTTATTATATAAACCTTTTGGGAAGATGTTTTCTTAATAGAAGATAATCGAGAGCGAAGGAAAAAAGATTGAGAAGACTGTTTTAGAATGCAACAACGAAGAAGAGGAAGCATACATTTATCTTGTGATTCTTTTAATTCATTGTAACAGTGGATGCTAGTTTTCTTTATGCTTTGAACCTTAATCCTCTTGTGACGTACTTCATTATTTATTAAGTATTTTTATTAGTTTATATCGTTGTGTTATTATCATGCTTTCATATGAACCCATGGTGACGATGAGTTCTATTATGGGCCAATCGTGATCATGGGATCATAGAGGATTTACTATGGATTTCTTTAGTTAATTGTTTAATACCTTGGTATGTGGTGATTGTATGATATTTAGTGTAATAACCCTAAATTTTTGGAAATTTTTGAAACCCTTATGAATAGTGTTTTTGCTGAATGAGAAAATTTTTCATGCCACACTATGTAGGGGTTCTGATATGGATATTCTGAGATTTTATTAGTACTCTATATGGTATATAAGTGTATGCAAAGATCGTTAGAATCCAATTCCGAACACTTTGATTTTTCCCGAAAATCCAATAGATACGGAGAGAATTGAGTATAAGGTAACAGGATAAAAAGCATTTAAATTAAAGGATTATAATAGAGGATCATAAAAAGGAATATAATGTATTGAGAAAGGTTATGGGAACCTAAGTAATAAGATCCCGGGTATGATCCTTCAAACGATAAACGAAAATGAAAGTTAAGCCAACCGTATAACAGATCAGCGGTCATTAGGCAAACAATTAGGAAGTTAATCAAAGGGATTAGAGAGGATGATGTCACCCAACCAATGAGAAGAGGACAAGGAGGGGAGGATGACATCATGAGGATGACACAAGCATGACATGGGAAGGAAGGAGGTGTGGTTGAATGAGAACCACACAAAGTCCAAGGTTAATTAGGTAATTAACTAAAACATAAACAAAACCAAATCAACCAAGCCAAGCAAATCATTTTCATCAAAACACAAAAAAATCTCTCTTTCTTCTTCATGCTCTCGGCTTCTTTCTTAAAAAATGAAGATCCAAGCTCCACCACTTACTATTTAGCAAGGTAATTATCTAAGCTTCCCCATCGATAGTTACATACTTCCTATAAGTTTAAGCTTCTAATTCCAAGCCAATCTTTTTCTATAAATCATGAAAGAAGATGGTGAATAGTGTTTTTCAAGAACTAAAATTTGTGTTCTTGAAGTTTTGTTTAGATTAAGCTTGGATAAGGACTTTAAGGGTGATTCCAAGCCATTCTCTTGATTCTCCACTCTCCAAGGAAGGTATAAACTACAAACCCTAGCTTTAGTTTTGAGTAATTAGGATTGAATATGATTGATATAGTATATGTGAAGCATGATGCTTGATTATTTGAAGTTTGGTTGAGTTTGTAGAGATTAGTTGGTTTTGTGGTATTTGTGGAGTTGTAAATCTTGATAATTAGTTAAGGAACCTAAGTAAAGCTTTTAGTTCATGTGGGGAATAAGTATAAATGGTTAATGTGGATTTGTTGGGGTTGTTATGATGTGGTTTGGATGGATGTTGGTTGTATGATTGATTTGGGGTTGAATTGTGGTTGGTTTTGAATGGTTTAAATTTGGGAAATCACGTAAACATAGCCGT